>NC_037678.1:36929712-36951957 GCF_003255815.1 Theropithecus gelada | reverse complement strand
TGGAATACTATGCAGCCATAAAAAAGGATGAGTTTGTGTCCTTTGTAAGGACATGGATGCAGGTGGAAACCATCATTCTTAGCAAACTATCACAAGGACAGAAAACCAAACACCGCATGTTCTCACTTATAGGTGGGAACTGAACAATGAGATCACTTGGACTCGGGAAGGGGAACATCACACACCGGGGCCTATCATGGGGAGGGGGAAGGGTGGAGGGATTGCATTGGGAGTTATACCTGATGTAAATGACGAGTTGATGGGTGCTGATGAATTGATGGGTGTAGCACACCAACATGGTACAAGTATACATATGTAACAAACCTGCACGTTATGCTCATGTACCCTAGAACTTAAAATATAATAATTAAAAAAAAACAACAACAAAAAAAAGAAAATGTGGCACATATACACCATGGAATACTATGCAGTCATAAAAAATGATGAGTTTGTGTCCTTTGTAGGGACATGGGTGCAGCTGGAAACCATCATTCTCAGCAAACTATGGCAAGAACAGAAAAGCAAACACTGCATGTTCTCACTCATAGGTGCAATTCAACAATGAGATCACTTAGACTCAGGAAGGGGAACATCACACACTGGAGCCTATTATGGGGAGGGAGGAGGGGGAAAGGATGACATTGGAAGTTATACCTGATGTAAATGACGAGTTGATGGGTGCTGATGAGTTGATGGGTGCGACACACCAACATGGCACAAGTAAACATATGTAACAAACCTGCATGTTGTGCACATGTACCCTAGAACTTAAAGTATAATAAAAAACAAACAAATGAACAAACAAACAAAAAAAGTAAAATGTAAAACTATAGAACTTTTAGAAAAAACATAGAATAATATCATTTACAATTAGGATATTATGAACTGAATTGTGTCCCCCATCTTAAATTCATTTGTTAAAGACCTAACCTTCAATGTAACTGTATTTGGAGATAGGAGATAGGATAAAGTTTAATGCAATCATAAGAGTGTGGCCCTGGTCTAATAGGATTGGTGTCTTTATAAGAAGAGGAAGAGACACCAATAGCAGTCTCTTCTGCCATAACACACACACAGAGGAAAGGCCATGTGAGGACACTGATGATGCAGCTATCCATGAGCCTGAAAGAGATACCTTACCAGAAACCAACCCTGCTGGCACTTTGGTCTTGGACTTCCAGTCTCCAGAACTATGGGAAATTAAATTCTGTTAAGCTTCCCAAGCTGCAATATGTTTTCATTGTAGCCCTTATAGATGAAAACTTAAGGACCAGCAAATAGTCTTAGACTTAACACCAAAAGCAGGGTCCATGGAATGAGAGACTTTCACTACTTACCTATTGCATCTCTTTAGTTTTTGTACTATGTACATATACTACTTATTTTAAAATAAAGATATATTGATTTTATCTTAACTATAATAATAATTATATTAATTATAATTATATTATTAGGCATAATACTTATTAATTTTATATCAAATTGTGATGTAGAAATTAGTGATCTGCTCTAATGTTTCACTGTGGACTGAAGACTTCTTTATTCAACTTGGTTGCTTAATAAATTCTTTTCTTTTTTGTTGGGTGTCTCTCAACACTTTTGTATGGCACTGTCATTTGCCTTTCTTAAAAGCTTCATGGGCTTGGCATGATAGCTCAGACCTGTAATTCCAGCACTTTGGGAGTCCAAGGTGGGCAGATTGCTGGAGATTAGGATTTCTAGACCAACCTGGGCAACATGGCGAGACACAATCTCTACTAAAAATACAAAAAGTAGCTGGCATGATGGTGCATGCCTGTAGTCCCAGCTATTCAGGAGGCTGAGGTGGGAGGATTCCTTGAGCCCAGGAGGCAGAGATTGCAGTGAGCCAAGAATGCCCCAGTGCACTCCAGCCTGGGCGACAGAGTGAGACCCTGTCTCAGAAAGAAAAGAAAAGCTTCATGGTTCTCAAATACAGTCATGATATCATCACCATTTCTCAAAAAATTATTTTAAGAAAAATGTACCTTTCCCTGTACACTGGAATCTATAAAATATTTATGAAAGAAGTTGAAGATAATAAAAAATTAAAAGGTATTCAATTTTTATGCATTGGAATAATTAACACCATTAAAATACCAATACTATCTAGAGTAATCTATAGATTCAAGACAATCTTTATCAAAATTCCAATGACATTTTTTTACAGAAATAGAAGAAAAATCCTAAAACTCATGTAGAACTTTAAAAGTCTTCAAATAGCCAAAGCAATCTTGAGGAAAAAGAATAAAGCTAGAGGCATCATGTTTCCTGATTTTAAAACATACCACAAAGCTTTCATAATTAAAACAGTCTGATATTGGCATAAAACCAGACACAAACTAATGGAATATAATAGAGAGCCCAGTAATTAACTGAACTTCAATAAAGGTGCCAGGAACACACAGTGGGGAAAGGAGAGTCTTTTCAAATAAATTGTGTTGGAAAAACTGGATAGCCACATGCAGAAGAATAAAATTGGACTCATATCACACCATATAAAAAATCAACTCAAAATATATTGAAGACTTACATGTAAGACCTGAAACTGTAAAACTACTAGCAGAAAACATAAGGAAAAGCTTCTTGAGGTAGGTCTTTGCAATTAGTTTTTGGATATGACTTCAAAAGCACAGTCAATTAAAGCAAAGATATACAAATGGGACCAAACTGAAAAGCTTCTTCACAGCAAAGTAAACAATAAACAGAGTGAAGAGACAGCCCATGGAATGGTAGGTAATATTTGCAAACTATACCTAATTAACCTCATAAGGGGCTAATATCCAAAATATGTAAGGAACTTAAACTATAGGAAGAAAACAAATAATGTAAAATGGGCTATGGACCTAAATAGACATTTCCCAAAAGCAGACATACAGGTAACCAACAGACATTTGAAAATAGTGCTCAACATCATTAATCATCAGGGAAATACATGTTAAAATCACACCAAGCTATTACCCCACACCTATAAGGATAGCTATGATCAAAAAGATATGCGTGGGGGAGGATGTGGAGAAAAGAGAACCCAGCACGCTACTGGCGGGAATGTAAACTAGTACAGCCATCATGGAAAAGTATGGAGGTACCTCAAAAAATTAAAAAGAAAACTACTATATGACCCAGCAATCTTACCTTTGAGGATATTTTCAAAGGAAAAGAAATAGTGTCTTGAAGAAATACCTGCACTCTCATATTTATTGCAGCGTTATTCACAATAGCCAAGATATAGAAGCAACCTAAGTGTCCACAGATAAATGTATAAAGAATATGTCGTATATATACATAATAGAATATTATCCAGCTTTTATAAAGAAAGAAACCATGTCATTTGTGACAACATGGATGCAACTAGAGGATACTATGCAAACTTACAGAAAGACAAACACTGCATGATCTCATGTATATGTGGAATCTGAAAAAGTCAAACTCACTGAAGTAAAGAATAGAATGGTGGTTACAGGGGCTGGCCAGGGCACTGGGGGGATTGGGGAGAATTTAATAAATGGAGACAAAGTTTCATTTATGCAAGCTGAATAATTCTGGGATTCTTATGTACAGTGTGATTACTGTAGCTAATAGCAGCATATTATATAGTTGAAATTTGCTAACAGTAGATCTCAGATGTGGTCAACACACACAAAAAATATAATTATATGAGATGATAGATGTTTTAATTAGCTTGACTGCAGCAATTGTTTCATAATGTGTACACATATAAAAACATCATGTTTTATGCCTTAAAATATATAATTTCTATTTGTTAATTATACTTCCATAAAACTGGAAAAGAAAGAACAAAAACTATTTTATCGTTGGTATTTTTCCTGTTTCTCTGAATCCTTAGATAAGTGGCCCTTAATTCCTCATCTGTATAAGGCCCATGTGGATACCAGTGAAAAGCCTCAGCCCCTGGGAGGCATCGTGCAGGCAGCTGTGACTCAGGGCACCTGGGCTGAGCAAGGCATCTTCATTCTGGACAAAGGGACTTTAAGGCAGATTCTGCAAGAAACACCAAGCAACTATGGAGTGGGAGCCACATAAAGTAAACAGCAGGCGAGCTATATCAGCCCCATGTGCATGGAGGGCTTGGCAGTCCCTTACAAGCGAGGCCAAATGGTCCTAAAGCCTGGCAGAACTAGGGAGGAGGCAGGGGAAGAGGAGAGACTTGGCACTGGAGCCCTGCTGTAGCCCAGGAAGGGGGTGCCTCAGGCCTTGGCCCTCAGGCCTGTCTCATTCGACCCCTTGATTTGTCAGCCTTAGGCTCTTTTTCCCTTCCCCAGTCCCATACTCTAAGACTGAGGATGCAGGGCCCCTCCAACCTACGCAATAACCACGTCCCAGTGTCCAAGGGGGACTTGTTAGAAAGCACGCTGTTCCAAGGGTTCATTTCCCAAAGGTCACACAGAAACACATTTACTGCTGTGACCTGATGATGGCCCTCATCTGATGGTGGAGGGACACCAACCCCCATCCCCTTCTGCCCCTCTGAGTTGGGGGTTTGCTGTAAAGGAGAGAAAATGCAGCTAAAATTGGGGCAAAATTTACTTCTTTCTGTTATGCCATATGATTTTTACCTGGGCAAATCTTTTTGTTCGGTTTTTTTCTCTTTCAATCACTAATGTTGCATACACGTTAAGAGACAGCAGCCCCAAATCTGACTTTGCAGTTCTTGCCTAGTGAGGTCCTTTGCACTCACCCTGTTGATAATCTCCTCCAACCTCCTCTAAGGAAAGCACAATCAGTGATGAGATGCCAAAGCAGCCATCCTGACTTCCAAGAGCTGACAGTTACATTTTCAGGAATTTTGTTAGCCAGTGGTTAGCTTGAAATCAGTCATGAGGGGAGAATGAGTACAGGAATTTGTGAATGCTACAAACCTCAGGCCTTTTTTCCCCAGAAAGCCATTGCTAAAGATTTATGCTCACCCACCACCAGCACAGCTGAGCATGGCAGACCTGGAGGAGGGCAGTGGGACAGGGGAATGGAGGGAGAGTGGCCAGGCCCAGCCCTGGGGAGCCTGGGCAGGGAGGGTACATGTGAACTCTGTGTAGCGTGGCCACCCTCAGCTCTGCTCTGAGTTACAGGCTCACTCTGGGTGCTGGATCCTTGGTCAACCAGGGAGGTGCATTTGTCTTCCAGGCATGATCTGGTGATCACGTGGGTGAAGATCAAAAAGGGGAGAAGGGCAAGTGGATGCACCTGAGAGAGCCTCCAAATTGCCATTGGCAAGGCTTGCCAAGGATTTAATTAAGCAGATGAATGAGAAGGAGAACTAATGCATGGCACATGGGGTTCTGGCTTGGGTAGCTGACTGGGTGGGGTTGTCCTTTACTGAGACAAAACGGAGATGAAACAAATCTGGAAGGAAAAGCTGGAAGTATGTTTTGGGCAACGGTCATTTGAGATGTCAGGTGAGCAATAGGGCATGAGACTGTAGTGCAAGAGCAGGGCTGGACCTCAGGCTGGGGAGGGAGCAGCAGAGAGATGAGCTCTGTGAATGCATTTATTCACACAGGCCAGTGAGCCTTGGCCATGACCCTGAGCCCCACCAAACTCTCCTCGTCTAACTAGGGTAGAAGTGGGGCTCACAGGAAGCCAAGAACAGTGCCTCTTTTGAAAATGAAGGTGCCGCCTTCCCCTTTGAAATGAGCCTCTGATGGAGATCTTAGCCTCACCCAAGGGGCCTGGCTTCCCCAGCCTTCCCTCTTCTATGTGAACTTGCTGTCTGTCTCTGCTCCCTTGTCCCCTCTCCCCCTCTTTCTTCCTCTTTGACCTCTCAGGAGGCACAAGTGCATTTTTTGGCTTTAGACAACAACATACTTAAGAAGATGTTTACTCTCTCCTAAAACACTGACAATCACCTTGGAATCAGGCTTAGGCTCCCTGGGGACTTGATCTACTTCAGTCAGCATTTTGGAGCATGCAGAGAGAGTGGAAATAAGGCCTGCTCCACCAGATGTTAATAGCATTTCTGTTTCAGCTAAGCACAGCAAATGTATTTAGAAAATGGCCAGGAAAAAAAAATTCTTCACTCTCAGTCAGCCAGGCAGCACGTGCCAGGTGCATAATTTTACCTTTCATCAACAAATGAAAATTCTTGGCTCCTTTTCACCAATTTTGCCTCTTGTTCAGCCCACCTGGGATGTGCACAGCTTTTGACATGTCTTAAAGTAAGTTTGCTTTGCAAAACTGATGAGCATTTAGGATGAGAAAGACAGGAGTCATGAGAGCCGATTGTACACTGAGAGCTTGCTGTGTCCAGTTGAGCCCAGTGGCTGGAGCAAGTCACAGGTCTGGTCATGGGCCCGCACTGGCCAGCTGTCTACACTGCCATGGCCCGTGTGTTCGCACTAGGGTTTTAGAGTGATCTGATGCTCTCCTTTGCTTCTGCATGAGGAAGACTATGCCACAAGGTCCTGGCTGCCCCAGGGCACCCCTGCCTGTGTCCCTTCAGCACCCAGTGCAGCCAGCAACAGCTAGAGGTTGTGACATGAGACTTTATTCAGTGAATCCAAGATGATGCCAATAAACACCTTCCTTCCCAGTGGCCTCCTCAGTTCACCAGAACACCAGGAGTGCCCGAGCCCCATGTTCAGCCAGGCCAGGAGCTGAGAAGCTGAGCTGTAGTGCAGGCTTCAGGGAAAATGGGAATGAGTCTTTGGCAGCACTCAGCATCTCTTTGTTTTCATGGCACCCTTCAAAACTAAATGCTAAGTTACTTCTGGGCAATGAGTAACACCTCTCTTTGTCTACAGATAGATGGATGGGGTGATGGAGGCAGTTGGAGAAACCAGAAAAAATAGAAAAATTATATTTTAATATGTTCAAGTCACTTCAATCCCTAATTTTTGCCTCTGTTGGGTTATTTGGCACTAGAGCCCTTGACTTCCTCTTACATATGCAAGAAGCCACCGTCCACCCATTATTCCACATCTCAGGTGCAGCTATATCTGTGTTGATCCACTGTGGACCTGCCAAGGGCTGTGTGACATTGTGGCGGCTGCAGAGGCTCTGTGCAAGCACCGCAAGTGACACTGCGTGTGGGTCCACAGGTAAGCCCAGGTGAGCCACCTGTCTGCAAGATGAGGTCTTGGATGGAGGCATCCAAGGCTCCACCTCTGATGGCCTTGCTTTCCTCCAGCTATCAGGGAGCCTCACAGTAAATCATGTGTTGTTCCAAGCCAACTTTTTAAACATTTGGTAAATATCTAATGAAGAGTTCACGTGCCAACAAAGGGTGGTACTTTTATTATAAAGGTGTACTTCTTCACTGGGAGTTCATAATGGAATTCCAGAGCAGGATGCGTGTGGCATCACTATCTGGCGGTCTGCCAGAAACATCCATGGAGTCCAGAAATGGGTCCAAAGTGTGAGCAGGGCATCTGGGGTTGCTGTCAGTGCAGGGGCCGTGGCTGAGCAGGCATGCATGCATGTGGGCTGTGTATTCTGAGAGGGCTGTCCAGCATGTGCAAGCCCTAGCATCTCAGAGCAGGGTCTGCTGGCTCCACTCCCTATCCTCTGTCCCCCCTCATCTGTGGTGAGAGCGCCCAAAGGCATAGTGTGCAGGCGCAGAGCTGGGATGGGAAATCCGCATGGGGTCCCAGCCTCCAGTCGTGGGTCCTGTCTCTCTAAGGCCACTTGGTGGGACAGCATGAAGCCAGACACACTTCATCGAAGTGTGAATGCTTGCATGTGATTGGGTTAGGACTAGGCCCACAGAGACTCAGTTTCCTCTTCTTTAAACCATCACACCTGTCTTGAAGCAGTGACAGGGGCTGAGATGTGATCCCTTCCCAGGGTTGGGCGCATGGTCACTGCCCAGTAAAGGCCAATTCCTTTCTGTCCCTAGTGACCACATGTCATCCCAGTAGGGGAGTCTGTGACCATCTCTCTTGGTGCGCCAGGCTCCGATCTGCTCTAGGATAGCAGTCTCCCCATAGGAAGCCTACAGTGCCAACGCTGACAGATCCTGGGACAGGGAGTGAGACTTACCCCTTTCTGAGCACAGACCACAGGTGTGCCCCACCCCATCCAAAGGGAGAGGCAAGACCATCAAGGCAGGAAGTGCAAGCTGGAGCTCCTACCTTGGATCTAAGTTCTCCTTCGGGTATTTAAAATCCCTCACTCTGAAGACGGAGCATCCTGCTCCAGGATTCCCTGACCTTTGCTTGGTGACCAACACCCTCACTATGAAACCTTTGTTTGAGTGGTCACCCAGCACCTCCCAGCCCTCCACCCTTGTCCTCGCTTCCTCCCCCAGGGAGAAGTGAGCCCAGTTTCCACCACACCATCCCCTTGACTCATGAGGGGAGTGTTCTGATTTCCTCTCCAGCTGCAGATGTTGTGCTGCTGTGACTTGTTCTTGCATCGCTGGAAGCGTTGGGCACTGCCCTCCATTTCTGATATTCAGAGCCAAGTGGTGTGGACCAGATGCAAACTTTGCTTATTAATGGAAAGATCATTAAGATCAGAGTCACATCCACTCTGACGGTCGTGGGGTGACCCCCATCTCCATGTTGCCATGTATCTCCATTAAGTACTCACTGTAGGCAGAGCAGTGTCAGGTCATGGTGGGAAAGGGATGGAAGAAATTGAAGAGGAACTTAAGAATGATTAAAGTTCCAACTTCTTGTGAACACACAAGAAAATGTTTACATGACAGTATGTCAGCAATTGCAAGTGATATAGTAAAGAAAAAAAAAAGAAATGTATTACTTAGGGTGTATAGGGGGATGAATAGATTTGGGCAAGGTTGATTAATCAGGGGAGGCTTTTGAAGGAGGTGAATTTTGAGCCAGGTCTTTAAGAAACAGATGTGAATTGGCAATGCCAGGAGTACAATGCAGACATGCTAAGATAAACATAGCCCCACACAGTGGGTCCATAATATCTCTGTTCTCTCTTTGTGTGTGTGACTTCCCACCTACAAAATAGAAGATTGTGCTTTAGTTAAGTTTACACACAGACTCTCATTATAGTCCTATATTCAGTGACTCAGCTTTCTGAAAACTTTTTGGCTGAAACTATTTAGTCTTGTGATTTGTTTTGGTGTTTTTTGTCCCAAAAAAGGTGATTTTGTGTGACTGCTTAAGAGTGAACAAAATTGTGTTTTATTTTTGAGTCATGGAGAGGATATTTAAAAAATAGTCTCTGCAGCATAATTTTTAAGTGGTACAGTCAAATTATTTAGATTTTATATGCTTCTGAAGAATGTCTGGGTTATTCCTAAGCCTGGCCTGGTTTATTTGTGGACACGGTCCTTTTCTATAACAACCAAAGGGCTATGGCATCGTTTTCCCCCCAAACACTGGTGAGGCATCTTCAGGACCATAAGTCCATTTGATCTTAAAGAGTGAAAATGACTCATAGGTCTTATTCAGTGCTGGCAAAAATCAGCGCAGGACATTTTAAAGGACCTTGTTTACAGAGTCAAGTTAGGCAGACTTTCCCCAGGAGCAGCTTTGGGGCCATTCAGGCACACAGACTGGAGGATGGGCATTTCTGACTCCAGGAACTTAGTTCTCAGAAAACTTCTGCAGGGTGGTAAGGAATTCATCCATCTCTTTCCTTTCCCCAAACTGTCCATAAAGATGCTTGGAAGGAGCCCGCTGCAGACTAGGAAGGAAGAGCCCACCTGAAAAGGGAGGGAGTTTTGTACCCTGGGATCCCTGATGTCTGTCGGACTGACCCCATGGTCTTTCTGAAAGAGGAAGGGTGTGTGGACCCCCGTGGGCAGGTGCTGACAGAGAGGGGAGCATGGTTTCACTTGCCCTGCACAGCTGATCCCTGCCAGACCAGGGTCAGTACCCAGGCCTGGGATTTCTCAGTCTAGGACCATGATTAATAAAGTGTTTTAAAAAAGAAAGAAAGAAAAAGAAAAAGCTGCCCTAGCAGCTCCTCTCTACAAACCTCTTGTGTTAAGAAAAGGAAAATATTCACAATGATGTAAATAGACTTAATACTACTGACCTGGACACTTACAAATGGTTAAGCTGGGAAATATCCTACTATTTTATATTATGTATTTTTTAACCACAATTAAAAATGTTAAAAAAAAAAAAAAAAGGTTCCCAGGCTGAAAACCTGACAGCTTACCTCTCTAATCTGCCTGAGGAGAACGTCCTTCCCTCCTGTTGGACAAGCAGAACTCAATTCTTCCACATCCGGTTCAGGCCTCCGCAGCCAGAAGGAGGCATTCCTATGGAGCGAGTCCATGTCCAGCAGTTCCTCTGGCCACCGCACCCATCTGCACTCATGGCCGTGCTGTTACGCTTTTTTTTTTTTTCCCTCGTGTTGTTTCTTGCATGTCCAGTCTATTTTCCTGGCTAAAGTGATCATCTCCCTCAGGCAGAGACCTGGCAGTGTCTACTCTGGAGCCTCTCTCGCAAAGCCCACGACGCCCCAGTACACGCTCCAGCAGAGCCTGCCACGCCGCAGTACATGCTCCCCCGAGCCCCACACGACGGAATACACTCCCCCGCCAGCGCCCGCCATGCCTGAGTACTGCTCCCGCGGAGAACCTGCCACACCCTTGTGCTGCTCCCGCAGGTCCTGCCATGCCCACGTATACGCTCCCGCAGGTCCCACTGTGCCCGCGGAAATGCTCCCGCAGGGCCCGCCATTCCCGCGTACATGTTCCCGCATGGCCAGTCACACTCATTTACACAAACCTGCAGAGCCTGCAACGCCAGTGTACACGTGGTAGGTGCCTAGGAAATACAAAGGAAGTCAAGCAGTGTGCAATGGGAAAAGGAGAGCTCGGGGATCACCCTGGCATCCGTAAGAGGGTCGGTAGTTTCATGTAAATCCAAAACTTTTACCTAATAATACGTTTTGCTACTTATTAAAATATTCAACAAATAGTTACATGTCAGTAATAATTGGATAATTGATACTGTGACCCTTGAAACCAACATAACAAACCCTAAGAAACTGGAGGGCCAAGTTTGTGGATTAAACCTAAATCTACATTTCCTCTCTACAAAAACCTATTTGAGTCAAAGGAATTTTTTAAGGCATGTGCCTGCCAGGATGGGGGTGACAGAAGAGGAAGTGACACCCACAAACTTTTTGGAAAGCAGAGGGCATTCTGAGCCTGCGTCAGCATAAGCTGACCCCGATCTGACTGGCGGTAGAGAATTCTTCCAGGCTCAAGACTGGGAGACCCAGCCACCTCCAGCATGTGTGAAGGGCCTGCTAATCCTGGGAGTGCTGGTGAGGCTCTGCCTGGGGTGCCCCCCTCACGCCACCTCTAAGCCTCAGTGGCATCTGTAGGTGACTCGATGGGAATGGCCAGAGCAAGGGTGGACAGACACCAGGCACCATAGGACAGGGAGGTCATGCTGAGATGGGACAGGATGTGAGCCAAAGCCCAGCCTCTTCCTAGACCTGACTTCCAAAGCCTGGTGGTGAATTATTCACCTTCCAGGCAGAGGATTAGGAGCCCTTCCCTGCCACAGAGCTTGGAGCCAGGCAGGATGGATGATACAGCCCAGGTCAGAGCAGGAACATTTCTCTTCACCCTCCTGGATAAATATCAGAACCACACTGTTGCTATGAGCATATTTTTAGCTTTTCTCATAAATATTTGAGTTTAATCTTTATTAAATTGCATATGATTCATTCCATAATTATGGTTCAGTACTTCTCAGTGAATCATTCAGTGATTAACCTAAAAGAAAACTTTCAGGTACAATCAGGAGAGGTACCTAAAATAGAGACCCAGACCACCCTAGGAAATCAAGATCCTCATCACAGGGAGAACAGACAGGTCCCCTGGCCTGCCCTGCAGGCATGCTCAGAACAAACCCTTTTCCTGTGGGCATGTGTCCCAGGTCACCTGCATGGATGTCACAATGCCCCTCACTGTCCAGTGTCACCTGTACAGATGCTGTGGTGCTCCCTTGCTGTCCCAGGTCACCTGCACAAATGCCACAGTGTCGCTCACTGTCCCAAGTCACCTGCACAGATGCCACAGTGCTCCTTTGCTGTTCCAATAAAACTGCATGTATGCCACGGTGCCCCTCACTGCCTCACTGTTGTGGGTCACCTGTACTGATGCTCTGGTGCCCCCTTGCTGTCCCAGGTTACCTGCACGGATGCCATGGTGCCCCTCACTCTCCCAGGTCACCTGTACAGACACCAGGATCCTCGACTGGGTGCCAAGAATATCCCTCCAATACAGCTTCTCCAGTTTCTTCTCTACACAAAGTTTATGAATCTCACCCTTCCCATGTGAGAAGAGAGGAAAACAGTTTTCTGCAGAAATTGGAAAAACAGTGATTACATTTTACAACCATAACTGGAAAGGAAGGTATGGTGGATAACGTGTTTTATACCAGCTTTGAGGTTTGATCTACAGAGATGGAATTTTGGGGGAGCAAGCCAGGCCCCGCTGACAGCCCTGAGCTATCTCGGGGCCACAGTCACTTTCCACAGGCAAGCACAAGTTCTCCAGCCTGAAGCAGGCCGCTGCCTGGTGACCTGGAGCAACACAGCAGTGCTCCTTGTCCACACTTCACCACAAGACTAGCTGCTCCCCACCTCTGACCTTGTCCTCTGTCCACAGTAATGTTTCCCACCTTTCTCTGAAGCTGACTGTTTTGGTCGCCCATGGCTTTGTGATGTGTGTGTTCTGTGAGGAGGACATCACCTTCCTGCCCCTATTTTGACCCCCTCATCTGTGAAAGGAGGCCTGTTGCAGGCGGGCAGAAGCAGGTGAACCCTCGTCCAGTCCTGAAGCAGGGCCATGTGCTCAGATCCATTGTGAGTGCATTTGTTGTCATGCCAGTTTCCAGCAGCTTGATGTGTGCCAGCAACTGCTTTGAGCACTTTCTTTGCATCAAAATTTACTTTATCAAAAAAAAAAAAAAAAGAAAAAAGAAAAAAAAAGAATCACTGTGAGGTCGATAACAACAGGGATGAGAAAAATGCATGCCCAGCTCACACGGAGAGGCCAACCTCAGCTCTCTGGCTCCAGAGGTCACAGGTCTAATTGCCTCCTAGCAGCAGGCAGGGGACCTACTGGTGGAACTTACTGGCTCCTGACTCTGGCCACTTCAGGAAAGCAGGTGGGAGCTGGAATGGGGGAACTCACCCAGGGCCTTGGGTTCAGCACAAGGGAAGGTCTTCTAGAACCAGGACCCCTCCTGCCCACAGTGCAGAGCTGCTGAGATGGGTGCGCAGGGGATGATGGTGAGGAGCCATGAAGGAATGTCTAGAGAGAGACCCAGCCATGAGGGAATGGCAGCCAAAAACTCCCCATTATACTGGCCCTGGCAGGCCATGCACCGCATGCCTGAGAACAGCCTTCCTTTCATGCAGAACTTGAGGCCCACCAGGCTCTGTGCTCTTATGGTGTTTGCATCCCAGGCCTAAGGAAATGTGTGGGTGACCATCTGGCTGCGCTGACACCTGCAGGGCAGAAGACGGGTCTTCCAAAGGGCAAACATGGCCTCACGATGGCGATGACACAAACTGCTAAGTAGTCAGCCACAAATTTGCTTTCTTTGAAGGAAATAGGGAACTTTTTTTCTATTGTATAAAACCAAAATGTAGCACTTAATTCCAGTCTGATTCATTCTGTGAGCAAACTTAGTTTCCACACTGACCTTGCTATCAGGGAGTGAAGTGAGGACTCCCTCCACTTCCCAAAGAACCTCAGAGAAGCTGTTGACCATCGCCCCACTCCTGGGCCACCTGCCATGGAGGCCTAGGTTCCCGTGACCGATCCCCCACTGTGACCTCTGGGGAAGCCTTGGGTGCCCCAAGACTCTCTGCATCCTGCTAGGAGAATCCTGGCTTCACCTCTGAGTCTGACACCAGCTCAGCACGGCTTTCATTGGCTGTTTCTCATCCTGCAGCTGTGCTGGCACCTTCTTGATGTCTCTCTGACAGCGAGAGATGTGGGGCTTTTGTGCACAGTGGATCCTTCAGGGAAGTTTTGTGGGCCACAGGGAACAAGTTATACATGACAGAAAACATCATGTATCAGATACCCCCATTTTTTAGCAACTCTAATGATTTAAAATTATGAAAGTAGTCACGAACATTGGCTCAGAAAAATCTCAGCCAGTGCAAAAGGACATGCAACAGAAAGCAAAGGTTTTCCATCTTTCGAGTCCCTTCTGTGTCCCCACTGCCTGGTTCCAAACCCTTTTGTTTCTGGCTTTCTGCCTTTCTTCTGGCCACTTCCATAATTTAGAAAAATGCATATATACCACTAATATGCAGGCCCACTAATTTTTAATTGTTTTTATAGATAATATGTCAACATATAGTTTAAAAACCAAAGATTATTCAGAGCTATCCAGTGACTCCTTCTCCCTTGTGCTCCTGTCTGCCCCTTTCCCACTCCTGGAAGCAGTCATGTCTCACGGTCCCACATGTGTCCTTTGGGAATTTATGCACACAAAAGAAAATATAGATATACCTTTCTATTTTCAGCCTGTTTTTTTTTTTTTGAGACAGAGTTTTGCTCTTGTTGCCCAGGCTGGAGTGCAATGATGCGATCTCAGCTCACCCCAACCTCTGCCTCCCGGATTCAAGCGATTCTCCTGCCTCAGCCTCCCGAGTAGCTGGGATTATGGGCATACACCACTATACCCACTAATTTTGTAATTTTCATAGAGATGGGGTTTCTCCATGTTGATCAGACTGGTTTTGAACTCACAACATCAGGTGATCCGTCTGCCTTGGCCTCCCAAAGTGCTGGGATTATAGGCATGAGCCACTGTGTCTGGCCCTTTCAGCCTTTTTTTTTTTTTTTTTTTTTTTTTTTAACACTAAAGATACCACAATGTACACACTGTTTAGGACCTTGCTTTTTCACTTAGCAGATTATTTTAGAAAACTTCCCATCTGGACACCTGGAGATGCTGCTCCTTCTTCTGCAAACTCCGTAGCCTTCTATGGCAGCAACGGGCTACCCACCCATTTTTCCCACCAGCCCCTCGTTGCTGGAATCTGAGCTGCTCCAGGTGCCATTTGCACTTCATTCCATGTGTTTGCAAGGACATAGGATAGGACAAGGGCATTGCAGGGCTGGTTTCACAGGTGAAGTGTGTATCTGTGTATCACCCCTTGACATACAGTGCTAAATTGCCCTCTACAGGGGATGAATCCTTCTGCCTTTGGATGTATCAGTTTTATGCAGTTATCAGCTGACATGTGAAAATTCAGGAATTTAACATTTACATTGCCTATCACAGTCCCCTTCTTACCACTTCTCAAATCTGATCATGGTTCTATTCAAGGTCTCACCTGTAGACTATGCCTATTGGTTCCCTGTATTATAACAGAAGAAAATGAACCGACCTCCAGTCCCCACTCTCCTCCCTTCCTTCCCACCTCACAGCTCTGTCAGTTAGATCCTTCCTTCTAGATTATTAAAGCATGTAGCTGTCACTTTCATTCCTATGGTCTGACTCTGAAATCTTCCTTATACCCATTTAAAACACTAAAAAATGTCATTTATATTTTACCTTTTATAAAATTATTTCACTGTAGAATTAAGTATGTTCAAACTAGACTGCTTAAAGGAAAGCATTTCTGCTGGTTAAGTGGATATTCTTTCCTTATACTTTTTCTGCTGCTCAAAATCATGTCAAATTTTACTTTGCTTTATGTGCTTTTTTATTCACTCAACAAATATTAATTGAGTCATGACAGGTTGTGTCATGGTCAACAAGCAAACAGAACACTCCTTCCCTGGAGCTTATGTTCTAGGGACACAGAGCACATGGAGTTGTTGGGTGGTGAGGAAAGCAGGAGGCAAGGGTATTGTCACTTAAATGAGTAAGAGGTGAAGGCTTCACTTGAAATGTGACAGCTGTGCAAAAACTTCAGGAAGACAGAGAAGAAATAAGGCATTTGGATATCAGGGCAAAGTGCCTTCAGGCTCAGGGGGCAGCATGGGAAACAGCTCTGAGGCTGCCTGCTGTGTGGACAGGGTGGTCAGGTGACTCCTGATCCTGGAATGGCCCCCGACGGGGTGGCAATAAGAGGAGTGAGGTCAAGTGACCAGGGTGCAGGGCGTGCAGTGTCTCGAAGGCCATGCTGAGAAATTTGGATTTCAATATAATATTACTGGAAATCACTGAAGTGTTTAACAAGGTGGTGTTATTTTTTGACTTGTGGTTTTAAATAAGAGCACTCTCGCTGCTATGAAGATAATAAATTGAGAGGGGGATGTGGAACATGAGCAAACGTTGAAGAAGGAAGATGGTAGAGCATTCCAGACAAGAAGTGATTGTAGCCTGGGCCAGTGTGTGGCAGCAATGGTGGAATATATGGTTTCAGTTATCCTGGGCCTCCCTCTTGCCCACTGCAGATCTCGGGACTTCCCAGCCTTCAGAATTGTATGAGCCAATTTTAAGACTGTGTCTTCTGAATTGGTTCTGGTATTTCTAGAATTGGCTCTCTAATCTTATTAGAGTTAAGGATGCTAATGATTCTATTCTATTTTCCAGTGGTAAAGAGAGCACTGACAGTCCATGACATGATTTGGAAATAAAAACGTGCAAAATATCTCCACTGGATTCTCCTAGTCAAACACTGATAAGAAGCAAGGATCTAGATGATAGTGAATAAGATACTTTCAAACATGTTTGGAAAATAAACGAATATAGTAAGATTGGCTGGTTGCTTCTAATGTCACTGGACAAAATGGGGAAAGAAAAGGATGAGCTCATGGATTCAAATTCCCAACTAAAGCCCCAGATAAATGATCTGAAACTTCTATATGTGCCCTAAAGGAGACCCTCATCTCCTGTAGCTATAGGGTTGAGATTACTGAAAATCAAACCCAGAATCTCATCCTGTAACTGGATGAATTACAGCCCATGTTGAACTCTCAGCCTCTTAGGATGTCTACTGTTAAAATTAGGCCATTGATGGGGAAAGAATGGAATCCTGTAAGCTGGACAAGGATGTGTGGGAAGATCCTGGTGAAGCTGGGAACATTGATCTCCTAAATTCTGATGAGTCTTTTTGCCAACAAACATGGCCTTCCCAACCCCAATGGAAATGGCCTCTCCACCTTCATTGGCATCAGCCATTCTACCTCTGTCTGAGGGACTTAACCTTTCTTTGCCCAAGGACGTGGTGATGGCTTTTCCTGAGGCCATTGCCATGCAAAAAAATGCTGACTTCTCAGGGCCCACCACCTTCACTACCTGTCTTTGTTTTGCTTCTGGACCAGTTACCAGACTCAAGTACCAGCAGACCCCCAAAGGTGAGATTCAAAGCATGCCCCATGAAGCAGTGCACTACTCCCCAAGAGAACTACATAGGTTTTCTAATTTACACAGAAAAAATTCCAGGGAGCAGGTGTGAAAAAGTATATTAAGGGTGTGGCATAATTGTGGAGGAACCTAAAGTTTGATCAGTCAAAATTTATTGATATGGGCTAGTAAGCAGAGGTTCTGCATTTAATGTTGGTGTCTGGGAAGTGACAAAGGGCTCTCACAGTATGTGAGGCTGGTTGGCTAAAACATGAACCAAAAAGTGGCCTACAGTGAGTGAACTGAAAATCCCAAGCCTGCCTGGGTCTAAAATAGAGGAAGATATTCAAAAGGTTTAGGCATATTGGTGTATTAGAGTGGACTTGTCATTTAAGATCTACCCACCCACACTTGGAGGGTTCAGAAAACATTCCTCACAGATTTATTTCTCTAAGTATTGGTAACCACAGTGACATCTAAGGTCTCCTGGAAATAGTGTCTGTTCAGAGTCATATCTAGTAGTCCTTGAAAATTTTAATTATTTCTTTTTCACCAATGCACAGTTACCTTGGAAGAAGGCCATAGGTCTCCTTGGGGGAAGGCTGGCAGAAAGACTGGTGTATAAATTTTTGGCATGTTACTGGGGTACTTCTTTAAGGGGATGTGGCTTCATCTTCATTGGGGGGTTCTAGATCTCTAAATTCGCTCAAGTCTGGGAGTTAATTGAAGAGCCATGATTCTCCATTTTTGATTCAAGTTAGACCTTTGTTCATTTGACATAAAGCTTTTCTGCTTATACAGATCAAGTAAGAGTTCAGTAGGTTTCCTATATATTTCACTTCCATAAATGCCATAATTAACTCAACAATGCCATAGGTCTGCTTCAGTCAGACCATTTTGGTTGCTCCTTTGATTCTGCTATTCTTTATGGTAACTATGCTCACCATGCCTCTAGCAGTTGGGTCCTCCCCTTGGCTCCTGCCACTCTTGGATCTAATTAGTCCTGTTGCATTCAGGTTTTCTAATTGAGTGTCTGTGGTTTTCACTGTAAGGTCTGGTCTATAGAGAAGAGATCACAGAAGTGATCATCAGAAGAGATCATCCTTCAAGAATTCCCTTTACTAATTTATTTCTCAAAGCATTGATGAAAGTAAAAGAGCAAGTCAAAAGCAACACCACATCTCTGGAGGGATTGCAGTGATTAGTGCCACGATCAAAGGCCTGAAGCATGCAGTGATTCCCACCACATCTCCATTCAGCTCTTCCGTTTGACTTGCACATAGACAGACTCTTGGAAAATGACAGTGGATTCTTACAAACTTAACCAGGTGGTGGCTACAGTCACATCTGCTGTACCAGATATGGTTTCTCTGTTTAAGCAAGTTAACACATTCCCTGGTAGTTGACACGCAGCTATTGATCTATCAAGAGCCTCTTTCTCCATCTCTGTTCATAGGCAGTCTGCTTTCAGCTGGTAAGACCAGCGAAGACCTTCACTGTCCCCCTGAAAGGGTTTATCTGCTCTTCTACCCTATGTCCTAGTTTGTTTACAGGAATATTTTTTGTCTTTTTCCTCCACATAATATCACACTGGCCCATTACATTGACATTGAGCTGGCTGTACCTGGTGAGCCAGAAGTAGCAACCACATTAGAATTATTGGTGAGATATTTATATTTCAGTGGTGGAAAATAAATCTGACAGAAATTCAGGGGTCTTCTATGTCAGTGAAATTTCTATGGTCCCAGTGGTATAGGGCCTGTCATAAGAGCTCTTGTAAAGTGAAGAAAGACTTGTTATATCTGGCCCCTCTTACATCTAAGAAAGAGGCACAATGCTTAGCAAGCCTACTCGGATTTTGAAGGAAACACGTTTCTCACTTGAGAGTGTTATTCCAGCCCATTCACTGAGTGACCTAGAAAGTTGCTGGTTTTGAGTAGAGCCCAGAGCAGGAGAAGGCTCTGCAACGGGTGCAGGCTGCTGTGCTAGCTGTTCTGCCACTTGAGCCACTTGACCCAGCAAAGCCAGTGGTGCTTGAGGTGTCAGTGACAGATAGGGATGCTCTGGAGAGCCTTGGCCAGTGCCCCTTTATTCCCACAGGACAGGTGAATCCTAGCACAGGGACTTAGGATTTTTGGGCAAAGCTTTGTCATCTTCTGTGAATATTTTCCATTTGAGTATCTGCTCTTGGCCTGCTAATGCGCCTTAGCAGACTAAATACCTAAATACTAAGCTGTCTTTTTTGAGACAAAGTCTCACTTTGTTGCCCAAGCTGAAGTGCAGTGGCATGATCTAGGCTCACTGCAGCCTCTATCTCCCATGTTCAAACTGTTCTTCTGACTCAGCCTCCTGAGTAACTGGGATTACAGGCACCCATTACCACCCCTGACTAATTTTTGTATTTTTGGTAGAGGCAGGATTTTGCCATGTTGGCCAGGATGGTCTGGAACTACTGACCTCGAGTAATCCATGCTCCTTGGCCTCCCAAAGTGCTGAGATAACAGGCATGAGCCACCACCCCTGGCCTGAATGCTAAGCTGTTGACTACCAAGTTGCTATGTGATCTGAGCTGCCCATGATGAACTGGAGGGATTGCAGAGATTAGTGCCACCATCAAAGGCTTGAAGGCAAGGATGGTGATTCTCACCACATCTCCATTCAACTCTTCTATTTGGCTTTTGCAGAAGACAGACTCTTGGAAAATGACAGTGGATTATTATAAACTTATGATATCTTTTGTTGTGAAGTGAACTCCTTGATAAGAAGCAATGCTGCATGAATACCATGATGACAGATAATGGTTTCTGTAAGCACATGGATGGTAGTTTTCACAGAAGCATTGCATTAAGGGACAGAAAATTTATATCTAGAGTATCTGACCCATCAAGCCATAAATTTGAGCATGCGCAGCGATACTCCATCCTCAAATGGAAGGGTGTGCATGGGATTGGGCACTAGTAGGTCCTGAGGTAACAAGTAAGTTACGTAAAGAAGTGGTCCAAATGCCCACAGCCCCCACCCCTGCTCCACTGCCTTCTGTCTCTCAGCCAGCACCTGTGTCCCCACAGAGAGTACCCTGTGATCATTTTAGAGAGAAAAGCAAGGCTAGAGCTTGGCTTCCAGATGGAGGCCAAGCACTACAGGTAGGTATCATCCACAAGTTGACATCAATATTGCAGCCTGTTTCGGAGATGTCCCTGAAGTGTAATGTGAAGGGAAAACTGCCTGGTTTGCATAACTCTGGGTGTTGCATCAGACTGTGCAGTTCGCTTAGAAGGAGAAATTCAAGATGGGTGCTTACATGTCCATATATGGGCTGTAGCTAATGGTGTGGCTGGATGGTCATGAACTTGGAAGAAACATGATTAGAAAATTGGGAACAAGAAAATTTAGGAAAAAGATATGTGCATAAACCTCTCTTAGTGGGCAAAAAAAAAAAAAAAAACCATGAAGACATTTGCATCCCATGTGAATGCTCACCAAAGGGTGACCTCAGCAGAGCAGGAGTTTAGTAATCAAATGCATAGGATGACCTGTTGTGTTGATACAACTTAGTCTCTTTCCCCAGCCACCACTCTCGTTATTTAGTGGGCTCAGGAACCAAGTGGCCTTGGTGGCAGGGATGGAGTATATGCATGGAGGAACATGAAGAATGCATAGTTACATTTAGTAATGGAGAGATCCCTGGGACCTTGTCATTACCAGCTTAGGTGAGGGGGCAGAAGAGTGGATTCAAGAGGAGCCAGGAGGAAAAGTACACAGCAAGTGCAGGCAGCATATTGGGGGGTTCTGATGTAAATGCCAACAGAGAAACGGCAGTAAATGAGGGAGGGGCTGGAGCAGGGACAGAGGGGATGGGATCCAATGCATGTGGAGAGTGAGTATTTTGTAGTTATTTGCCTTCTCAGATTTTCCAGCTGAGTTTCATTTTTCTTGCAGACAATGCATGCCTTCCTCACATCCCCGTTCCACTGGGCCTTCAATCATGAAGCTTCTTGGATGGAATATGCTTCCTTTTTGAAGAGTTTCTTTGAGGGGCTCTGACTGCCTCTTCTAAACTGATTTCTAGGATCCCCACCCAGCTGTCCTCCTGGTCTCTTCACCACTGCATTCCTGAATTAATTTCATTTCTTCTCAAATCAATCCCAAATCTCCTTGTTTTCCAGATTCCTTGTATGATTTGCTGAAGACAGTTGGTCTTTTTAAATCAATGTCAATCTATAAGGTAAATTTTATTATTTTCAGTTGGTCTGAAAATACCTTCATTTCCCCCTCCTCACACTTATTAATAGTTTGTGAATTTGGGTTTCAAAATCACTCTTCCCCATCATTTCAAAGTTATTTTTCTTTTTCTTTTTTTTTTAAAATTTATTTATTATTATTATACTTTAAGTTGTAGGGTACATGTGCATAACGTGCAGGTTTGTTACATATGTATACTTGTGCCATCTTGGTATGCTGCACCCATCAACTCATCATTTACATCAGGTATAACTCCCAATGCAATCCCTCCCCCCTCCCCCCTCCCCATGATAGGCCCCGGTGTGTGATGTTCCCCTTCCTGAGTCCAAGTGTTCTCATTGTTCAGTTCCCACCTATGAGTGAGAACATGCGGTGTTTGGTTTTCTGTTCTTGTGATAGTTTGCTAAGAATGATGGTTTCCAGCTGCATCCATGTCCCTACAAAGGACACAAACTCATCCTTTTTTATGGCTGCATAGTATTCCATGGTGTATATGTGCCACATTTTCTTAATCCAATCTGTCACTGATGGACATTTGGGTTGATTCCAAGTCTTTGCTATTGTGAATAGTGCTGCAATAAACATACGTGTGCATGTGTCTTTATAGCAGCATAATTTATAATCCTTTGGATATATACCCAGTAATGGGATGGCTGGGTCATATGGTACATCTAGTTCTAGATCCTTGAGGAATCGCCATACTGTTTTCCACAATGGTTGAACTAGTTTACAATCCCACCAACAGTGTAAAAGTGTTCCT
>NC_037678.1:36804881-36929317 GCF_003255815.1 Theropithecus gelada | reverse complement strand
ATCTCCTGGTGTGCCTGTTTGCTTAAAGCGCAGTATTGGGGTGGGAGTTACCCGATTTTCCAGGTGTTGTGTGTCTCAGTTCCCCTGGCTAGGAAAAGGGATTCCCTTCCCCCTTGCACTTCCCAGGTGAGGCAATGCCTCGCCCTGCTTCTGCTTTCGCTGGTCGGGCTGCAGCAGCTGACCAGCACCGATCATCCGGCACTCCCCAGTGAGATGAACCCAGTACCTCAGTTGAAAATGCAGAAATCACCGGTCTTCTGTGTCGCTCGCACTGGGAGTTGGAGACTGGAGCTGTTCCTATTCGGCCATCTTGCTCCGCCCCCTCAAAGTTATTTTTCTTTTTCTCCCTTGAGGGTATGGTAGTTTGCATGGTGAGATTTTTGCACATCTGGTTCCAGTTTTCATGGGTAACACTTTTTGGTTCTTTCTGGACACTTTTTTTTGAGATGCACTTTTGATCTTCTTGCCCAGGCTGAAGTGCAATGGCTCAATCTCAGCTCACTGCAACCTCCGTCTCCCAGGTTCAAGTGATTCTCCTGCCTCAGCCCCCTGAGTACCTGGGATTATAGGTGTGTGCCACCAGACCCAGCTATTTTTTGTATTTTTAGTAGAGATGGGGTTTCACCATATTGTCCAGGCTGGTGTTGAACTCCTGACCTCAGGAGATCCACCCACCTAGGCCTCCCAAAGTGCTGGGATTGTAGGCCTGAGCCACTGAGCCTGGAGTCTCTGTGGACACTTTTGGTATCCTCTTTCTTTTTTCTTTTTTTCTGAGACTGAGTCTTGCTCCATAACCCAGCTGGAGTGCAGTCACCCAATCCTGGCTCATGGCAAGCTCCACCTCCCAGGTTCAGGTCATTCTCCTGCCTCAGCCTCCTGAGTAGATGGGACTACAGGTCCCTGCCACCATGCCCAGCTAATTTTTTGTATTTTTAGTAGAGACAGGGTTTCACTATGTTAGCCAGGATGGTCTCGATCTCCTGACCTCGTGATCCACCCACCTCAGCCTCCCAAAGTACTGGGATTATAGGCATGAGCCACTGCACCTGACACTTTTGGTATCTTCTAGTTAATTATTCTAGTAAGTCTGATTTTAACTGGAATATGAAGATGTGCGCTTCATTTTCAATTGATCCTGCTCCATGCCTAATGAGTGCTCTCAGCTTAAGGATTTCTACCTTTCTTCATCTTGACATTTTTCTTCTATTATGTCTTTTCTTGTATCTCTACCCCATTTTCTGTTCTCTCCTAGTGTCCTTGTGAGAAGATCAGGTTCCCAGCTTGACTGATCACATTCCTTCAACTTCCCTTCATATTTTCACCCCTTTGTCTAACATCCTTGTTTGGAGAAATAATCTGGCTTTTATCTTCAAGTTTATGAATTCAATCTTTAATTACTTTTATTCTATTATTTAACCCCTTTATCTAAAACATTTCTTCTATCACATATATAGTATTCAGAAACTTTCTTATTCTTTTCTTATTCAATTTTTGTAGAAGCTTTTTCTTATTCTTATAAGTATTTGTTATTCTTTTCTTATTCAGTTTTCATAGAAGCTTTTAAAAATTATTTTTAGTAACCCAAGAGCATTGATTTCATATCATTCAGACTTTTTCCGAGTTACATTCTCATATTTCCTGGATTATTTCTCTTCCATGCTGAATCATTTGTTGATTCTGTTCATATTTGTTGGCTCTGTCGATGGCACAGAAAGCTCCCTTGATTGTTAGTTTGTATTTGGGAGCAAAAGACCACGTCAATGAGGCATCTGCCTTTCTCAGGCATTGGCATGCACAGAGAAACTGCACTCTCCTAAGGACAATGCCTCAGTTTTTCATGGAATTCTCTTCTTCTGGCCTAAATGACCTGCCTTTACTTAGTCCTCCATAGAGCCAGCTGTGCATGCCCCACCTCCCCTCCTTGACCCTTGGTCTTTTCTGAGTTGTTGTGTCCTCTGCTTGACTTACTCATCCACCTGTCATTCTCATCCTTTTATCTCCCAAGTTCAGTCAAATTCCCTGATCAGCCCTTGGTTCTCCCTCCTGTTCTCATTGCTTTCATAATTTTATTCCCTTCTTTACTACTGAACTTCAGTGGAATGAGTCCTGGGTACAGCAGGTGCTTAATGGATGTGTATTGTCCACCATCTTGAACCCCAAGTTCCTAGAAGCCTAACCCCAGGGATTTCTCACCTACTCCAAGTCTACAAGCAGCATGCCCAGACTTTGCCCATCCATCTCCTTATCTTTCCTTCTCCCTTCCCTTCTGACCCCTCCTTCTCCAACACTATGCAGGAATTCCAAATGCTTCTGACTCCCTTGCACATAACAAGTCAAGTCTCTCCAGCTGACACTTCAGACCTGGCTTCCTAACTGCATTAATTTATCAACAAGGTTTATTAGGGGGTCCACCTAACAAAACCACCATCCACTCTTTGCAGAGACCCTGGAAACCATCTTTATAAAAGACAACTATAACTATAAATAACAAGTATCTCCTTCTTGTACCTGGTTAAAAACATATCAGATACCAAGAAGCCACATTCTCTGGCTTTGCTAAATGCCTCCACAAAAGACGGGAGATCAAGCTTTATGTGCCCCCCAAGATTAACCCAATTCAGCATTATTTCCTGACATAGTGAAATATTTCCTGACATAGTTACCAGGGAAAGTCCCTGCTAGGGGGAACCCATCTGGTGCAGAACAGGATGGTGGCAGTGCATGCCTGACTGTGGCCCATGGGCAGGCCCAGGATTCAAGTGCGTCACTCCTCTCTCTGGAAATACAAGCCCCAGATACAGAACTCTGGAGGAAGTTCATAGTGTATTCCTGGGTTAAAGTATAAAATTGAACATTCATTGTTTTGAGTGAGTGAATCAGCGTTTATTCATTTCCTGCAACAACTGGAATGCATTACAAGGTGGATACATTCCCTCTGTTCCCCAGTTGACATTTCTGACCCCAATCAGTTGCCTCAAAAATGCACTTTACTGATCACAGGACATCAGATGGGATAATAAAATGGATGAAAATATTAATTTCTGCTGTTGAAAAAACTCCCAAAGCTCCTGCCCCTTCAAAAATGAATCAGTATAAGCATATCTGAAAACAAAAATGGGTTTGCAACTTGCAATGTGGTAGCATGTACTGATGGCGGTGGTATAAATATCTTTGTGTTACCAGGGCTATGGGCATCCAATAACCTCATGGGTTTCATGCTTTGCTGGAAGGGTCCCTAGAGGAGGGTGTTGTCCAGGATGTTGTGATGTGCTCGCCTCTGGCTGTGGATGACTGAGCCCTGGGGCTTCTGGTGTGAGCTGGACTGCACTCTGTCTGGAGCTCTGTCTGCTGGGCTGCCCTCAGAGCATCCATCAGTTAGTTTCCATAACTCACTTTATGTGCTGTGACTCAATCAGTTGTGAACATCAGGGGTTTTTATTGACCAGGAAGTATTCGGGGCTGGATCTGGACTGGACTGTGTCCACTCTTTGTGAGATGTTTTCACTGCAGCAGGAAACATTCCCATGTAGGCATTCTGGAGCTCTGGCTGAAGGGCCTTTAAATATGTTGTTTAGAAAACGTGTCTGTTCACCTTTCCCTGGGTCATTGTCAGCCTGTCTTTTCGCTATATACATTTTGGTGTAAGACACATCTGTTCCCTCCGACCTGTTCACCTTTACATGTGCATCCTAGCCTGTGATTAATTTTCATTTCTATGACTGTGCCATATGGGAGTAACTATGTTGTCAAGAGTTTTTTAGGCAGAAGCCCCCAGGGGGACATTGAGAGTCTAGTCATTGGACATAAGATTAGAGACCTGTTGGGTTTATGTCTGCTGTGGTCTGGGTCAGCCAGTGATTCTGCAGCACAGCCACTGGGGGCTTTCCTCTTGGTGACTGGGTGGGAGATCTCAGCTGGGAAGCGCTGCCCACAGGCACAAGCTTGGTCTGAGTGCATCTCTGAGAGAATTGCTAATATTCTTGTATTCAGAACAGAGTGCGGTACTTCACATTTATTTCTTATTAAATGCTTGTAACTATCTTAGGAGTAGAGGCTGTTGCTACCTTTTCAGAGGAGGAAATTGATGACCAGTGTGTGCTGGTGGCCGAGTGGTCTCCCAGGTAAGCTGGAGTGAGTCCCAGCCCCCAGCGCCTCCTAATGGGACTTTATGTGGAGATGACATCTTCACACAGGTAATTACATCAAAATGTGGTCAGCATAGTGCTCCCTCATCCAACATGACCCATGTCCTCTTGAGAGGCAGGAATGTGGAGACAAAGCCATAACCCAGAAGAGCCATGTAACAACTGGCATTATGCTTATGGGTCACAGCCCAAGAGGCCTCGAGTCGGTCTCTCCCTGGCTCCTTCATAGGGAGCCTGGCCCTGCTGACACTTTGATCTTGGATTTCTGGCCTCCAGAACCATGAGAGAATAAATTCCTGTCATTGATTTGTTCCTTGGTTTGTGGGACTTTGTGAGGCCCTAGAACAAATGCCTGAGGCCACGGACCTGAGGCGGTGCAGCTGAGGGGTGAAGCAGGGTGCAGAGGCTGTGCTGAGCCAAGAGCCAGGGGCTCCCTCATTCTGTGGGTGCCACCTTCCCAGGAGGAGTGCATCATGCTGCTGGCTGCATCCCTAAGTCCTTCTGTACCTGTCTCAACATTCAGAATGGCTCACACATGGCACCCACCATTCAGCTGCTAGACCCCATCCTGACATCCACGTGGCCTGGGCTCAGCTAAGCCCATCTGCAATGGCCCTTTTCCCAAATCAGGACACATTTCCAGGTGCTGGGGGTTGGAATTCAAGGCATAGATTTTGGGGGACATCTGCCTTCTGCCCAGATAGACAGATTTTGCACTCTGTGTATTAGGCTGTGCAGAACCATGGAGAGTTTGAGGTTACAGTTACTACAGGAACAGCCCCAGTTCTGGTCTGAGCTCTGCATTCTGAGGTCTTAGCTGTGCTGACCTGGAGGTGGGAGAGAGATTGAGGGAGAAACTTAAGGCTTTCCAGAGCCCAGGTGAGACTTGTCCAGAGGCTGGACCCGAACAGGAGGAACGGATAGGACCCAGGACAGAGTCGAAAGAAAAGTCCTCAGAATGTTGTTTCTCAGAAGTAAGTGGCACGGGGAGGGGCAGGAAGAGGTGAGGCTCTCCAGAGGGGACAGGCCCCAGAAGACGGGATGCGGGGCGCAACCTGGTATGTGAGATTAAACCAAAAGTGCAAAGCTTAGTTGTGACTCATCTGTTAATGAATCCACTGTGTCACTGATCTCTTCATAAACCCAACACCCATTGCTAGAGTTGATGCCTCTCCAAGGCTAGGTGTGAGTGGATTCACTCATTTGCTAATTCAGGGGCTCTTTCTACCTGCTCAGAATCCCTGTAGGTAAGCACGCAGTGCAGGTATGATCCAGCCACACCAAGCCTGGGCCCTATGGATGTGGGCTTCATCACTGCAACACCACACACAGGCTGTAGCCACCCACCACTCACGAGGCTCTTGCAAGTCACTGGCTCAGGCTCCCGTGATCCAGCACCTCATGCAGGGCAGCATAGAACTAACTCCAGAGTCCCTTGGCTACACATTCCTTCTGGCACAGCCTTCTTTTCCTAGGGTGACCCACTCCACCCCCAGAGGGCAGAGGGCAGAGAGTGGTGGGAGAGCCACTGACTCCTGCTGGTAGTGTTCTGGGCTCTACCTGGGCTGCCTCGCCCAGTATAAAGGGCAGTACCCAAACCACAGGACTGTAGGTGCATGGAACTTGGAAGTAACCTGCCCAGTCCTCACTGGCCAGATGAGAAATCAGACAGGGAAGCTTGGATTTCCTCAAAGTCAGGCAGCTGGAATGTGGAAGAGAAAGTGGGGGGAACCCTTGCTGTGACACCCTTCTCTGCAATGCCATATCTGTTCCTTGGAAACTGCCAGGAGATTGTGATGCCAAAACATTCCTGTCCCTAGAGGCTGCCCACTCTGAGCTCCTACGTACAAGCTGAAATCTCTAAATCATTTTTTTCCTTTTTTTTTTTTTTTTTTGAGACAGAGTCTTGCTCTGTTGCCCAGGCTGGAGCACAGTGGCATGATCTCAGGTCACTGCAACCTCCATTTCCCAGGGCCAAGCAATTCTCCTACTGCAGCCTCCCAAGTTGCTGGGATTACAGGTGCACACCACCATACCTGGATAATTTTTTGCATTTTAGTAGGGACAGGGTTTCACCATGTTGACCAGGCTGGTCTTGAACTCCTGGCCTCAAGTGATCCACCTGCCTTGGCCTCCCAAAGTGCTGGGATTACAGGTGTGAGCCACCATGCCCAGCCTCTGAATCTATTTTTAAGGTCAAGGTTTTATCTATTGGTACCTTATGTGTCAAATAATCACTTGGGACTTGTTTGACTGCATCCAACAGAAAGTGTTTCCCTCCCCAGAGACAGAGACAAGGTCCACGTGTTCTTTTCTCTGTCTTTCCTTCTCACTCTATCACACACATTCACAACACACTTCCCCACAGTAAAACATCCTCACATGCCCCCCACATGCAGCTGAGGGCAGACATCCAGAATTGCTATGCCATTTCACACTGTCTGGTGGCTGTGAGGTCTAAGATGGCTGTGGAAACTCCAGGTTTTTATCCAAATTTCAGATTTCACACCTGATTAAACTCGGAAAAAACAAGAGCCCCTGTCATCTCCCTTTTAATAAAGTTTTCTAGAATCATCACATCTTGCTTCAACCTGCATTTCCCTGAGCCTGGTCATGAGTCTGTTGTGGTCGCATTGGAGGCTGAGGAAGGCTGCAGTTTGGTCGATGTGTGGAAGAAGCTCTGTCCTACATAAGAGGAGACGTCAGGTCAGCCTCAGTGCCCTGCACAGGCGGTGTACCCATCCTTACTGTGCAGTGAGCTCAAAGCAGCTACAGCCGCTGATCACCCGGCCATGCCTGTCCAGCTAGCTGTCACTCCCTGGCTCTCCTGCCATGGACCATGCCTGGTTTCCTTACCCAGGAGTGTGTTCAGAGCCTCTGCCTCTAGGGATATGCACATTGCTATTTGTCAATATTCTGTCTGAAATGCTGAGCCCAGGGAGAGCAGATTTCTAGTCCTGAATTTGTCTGGGTGAGGTTGACTAGCACAGCTCCTCAGTATGAGGGAGGAGCACCTGGAGCTATGAAAACAAATGTAGGAAACTTCCAGAGCCCATAGCCAGGCCTTCTGTGTGAGCAGGAGGTGAGGAATAAGGTATGCTGTGAGACAAGGATAGGACAGGTGTACTGGGGGATGGAGACAGGACAGGTGTGCTGGGGGATGGGGACAGGACACGTGTGCTGGGGGATGGGGACAGGACACCTGTGCTGGGGGATGGTGACAGGGCAGGTGTGCTGGATCATGAGGGACAGAACAGGTATGCTGAGGGATGAGAACAAGACAGGTGTGCTGGGGGATGAGGTAAGGACAGGTGTGTTCTGGGTGCAGGGGCGAAGACCTGGGCTAAGCAGAGGGCATAAGTGACCTCCCAGTCCGCTAGACTTTCCCAGGGTCTGCCAGGCAGGTGTGGGTGGTCTGGAAGCCTTGGGTCTTGGGGTGATTACTCCAGAACAGCTTTGTTAGTTTTTCTCCCCATGTTTCATGTCATGGGAACTCAGGAAGCTGCCCTGGGCTCCAGGTCTTCACCTTATGGGCTTGCTGTCTTGCTTGCTGTTATTTGGACAGGGCCTTGCTTTGTTCAAACAGAGGCTGCACTTTGGAGGACCCCTGAGGGGGCCTCCAGGGTCTCAAGACCTGCAAGGTTCACTGGGCATGAAGCTGTAACTCTGCCTTTGCTAGAAGGAGCAGGTGTGGAGCATATGTGCATCAGTTGGCCTCACGATGATGAACCCTGTCCAGTGGTCGACAGAGCCTGCATTATGACAAATTACACCAGTGACAAGGTCAACCTGTCCCAGGCCCAGTGAAGGTACTGCTGGAGCCTTCCCAGTGGTGGCTGGTGCAGTGCCCCAGGCAGTCCAGAGCAGTGGAGGCCAGGTTAAACATCCTCAGGCAGTGCAGCTTGTGTGCCTCAGGATCTGGATTGTTCAATGTGATTGATCACTGTTTAACCAATTCCTGCTCCTCTGGCCCTTCCACAGAAACCAGAACTGTGAGTCTTCTGGCAGAAGCAGGAGGAAGGAAGCCAGGAGGGGACCCACGGATGCATGACCCCATGTTGTGAATTTCCTTATTTTTATCAATAGTGTCCAATTTTTAAAAATTAACAGTATGTAGATGAAACCATGGTTTTAACAAGCAAGAGAAGGAGGACATGAAGAGGCAGGGAAAATGAGGCAAATAAGAGGTGTTGGGGTGCGAGTAGGTGCAGGGAATCTTGCCCTAGCAAGCCCCATTTCCTTGGCTGAAAAAGGAGAGATCATTGAGTCCCTGTGGTAAGTGAGAAGATACTGGAAATTAGCATTTCCTGGAGGGTGGCAGTGAATTCAAGTCGGAATCAATCCCAAGATGTAGCCACACACCCACCAGGGCTACAAGAATACCACTAAATTCATCCATTTTAGTTTAGAGAAATTGCCAAAGCTCTCCACCATCATTGCTCATAGAAGGACTTTTCCAGAAGCTTCATGTTCAAGAGAGAAGTTCAAAACTGCCCACATAAGAGGGGATGGGTTTCATAAATTACAGTACAAGATTCGTGTGAGATATAGGAAAGTTTTCAAAGTATAGAGTCAAGAGAAAATGTTCAAGTCTAGTCTCAGTGTTGTTTTTCATAAGTGTGTTTACACAACACCCACAAGTGTATGCAACTGTATAGAAGCTGGTGTTTATACCTGAGGGTTATGAGCTGCCGTAGACCCCCATGTTCTGCACTGCTTCCTCCTGTAACCCCTGCAATAGTCCTGGAGGTGGTTCTTTTTATTAATATCACTCTCGAAATGAAGGAGTGACTTGAGGAAGTGCATGTTACCCAGCAAGTTGAATTAATTCCATTTGACCATAAAACAAGTGTGCTCACTGCCTCCCAGTTGTGCATATAGTGTATTCATACATGTGCATATGTTTGTATGCATGTGTGTATTTTAGAAAATAGATAAAAATTTGGAGAGACTTCCAGGTGTTAAGATGATAACCCATCTTATTCTCATTCTTCCTGCTTCCCATTCAACTTTTCTGTCCTCTTTTAAGTCTGTGCTATGTTGTAATCAGAAAACACCTTCAGCTGAGAAGCAAAGACTGGCAACAGTGTTATTTATTTGAGCCCAGGCACACTTATGGGGTTGGTTGGCCTGGGCAGGGCTGGGAGAAGTTGGAGAACAGCTTCCAGAGGTTAGTTGGACAGGTGCCCCTCAGCTAGAATATGACCCATCTTTAAGCCTATGGAGAACTCTGTGGATATCACAGCAGACGATATTTAAGTCCTCTGGGTCTCCCTCACTGGGCACAAAGGTGTGATGGTTTCCTCTATTCAGGTGTGAGGATAAGGTGCCCAGGGATACAGAAGGCAGTGGGGGGAGCAGAGGGTGCTGCTTGAGGTCAGGTGGTGATACTCTTCTCCCACCTCCAGGAGCTGGGGCATCCCTTGGGTCAGGTGAGAAGGGCAGGAGGAGGCATGAAGGCTTCTTACCCCAAATTCTCATGCTGCAGCAGAGACTCTGAGGCCATGGTAGGCAGCGAGGGCCCCACCCTCATGCAGACAACTGGTCACTTCAAATTCCCACCTGGAAACAGGATACTGAGTTTGGTTTCAGGAGACAGCTGACCTGACCACATCTTCTCATAGTGGCCGAAGCTACAGTCTGTCCATCTTCCCCCAGGCCAAGGCAGCAGTGGCTGGACTTTGCCACTGTGCTTCTCACACCTGCATTTGGTTTTGTGTAATCATTTGTGTAAACAGCACACAGTTCCATGCATGCTGAGATTTCTACATCCATGTGTCTTAGTTTGGTTTTCCTGGAAACGAGGGTGAAGGTGGTTACTGTGGGTATGAGCTGGGAATGGACAGGGAGGAAGGGGTGTTATGAGTTGCCCACTTGGTGGCTCTGTGAGACTCCTTTCTACCACAAGCAGGGCTGGCTCCCAGCACCTCAGCCTGTCTCCAGCAGGGTGGGAGGCCCCGGATGAGACTGGAGGCTCAGGATCCCTGGAAGCTTCTACCAAGGTCCAAGGAGACACCAGGCCCTGACCAGGCTGCCACCATGTGTGTTTAACCTCGTACATGTTCAATACACTCCTAACAAAAGGCTATCAGAAACTTAAACTAAACAAATTTTACTGTGCAATAATTTTGGGAAATGGCTAACTTTTCATGTGCACCCGGCACATAATGATACTGTTACAGGAGACTAAAATATTTGAAACAATAGAATATTATTTCAAACAATCTCCCTTCAAGGGCAGGGACCAAGACTATCTTCAATTGGTGTCACTGACAGAGCTGGCATAAAAATGGAAGTTTTAAAGACTGAGTTTAGTTCAATACACCCAGGTGTTGATCTATCTCTGTATATGATGTGGGCATTTTCTGTACAGTTTAGCTTCTTACTGGCTGTTGAGTTTTTGGTTTATTGACTCAAAAGTCACTTCCAGGGCACACTTCACAGAGGCAATGTTGAACGCACAGCCCGTGTGTGTGGTCGGCCTACTCCCGCTGCAGCAGGTGGCCCTCTGGATGGACATCCTGCCTGTGAGGCCAGCAGCTGTAACAAGAACAGAGCGAGGATTGATGATGCTGAGCTGAATGACAATGGAGCAAATCAGTGCTTATTTTAGCACAGTAAGTACACAGCAGCCATCAAAAACCTAAGGTAGGGGTTTCCAAACTTTTTTTTTTTTTAGTCTCAGACTTAAACTCAAAATAAATCTTGCCCAGAAATTCAAACAAACAAGATAGATAAATCAAGGCTCTTCCCTCTGAGGCAGACCTGGGAGTCAGAGCAAGGACACCATCTCCTCCTGGGGGACAGTCCCTCCAGGGCTTGATGGAGCCCCATCAAGGGACAGTCAGAATCACAGGCCTGAGAACCTCTGTTGGGGATGGCAGTTCAACAAAGAGAAGGCCCCAGGCTTGGGCCAGTTTTACACAATGGGCAGCTGAGACAGAGGGACACCTGCATCCTGCCTGGCTTCTTCCATCCAAGGGCGACTGCTGACATGTGTCCCCACCTCCTCGCACCGCCCTGGACATCCACTGCCCTGCAAGGCCTCTGAGGACAGAAAAGGAAGAGAGCTATGAGGCTGATGTGGACACAGCCCCATCCCCTGTGGCTCCTTCAGGGCCAGGTCCTGCTCAGAGTTCACCAATGGAAGCTACAGTCCCACCCCATGAACCTCAGCAAATGTCACCCACCAAATACTCAATGCTCAAGAGGTGGCCAGCCTGTAGACAAGGCCTCCGGAACCTCCTGTGCTGAATTCAAACTCAGGATGGGAAAGGTGGAACCTCTGAAATATGCAGCAAGGGCCCTGAGCTCTGGAGGCCTGACAGGTGGCAAGCCCCTGAGACCCCAGTTTTGCTTAGAACTAGCCCTGAACTTGGACGTATGCAAGCACTCAAGGCAGGGGTGGACCAGCACACACCTGCAGAGGCTGTGGTTTAAATATATATGATGCATGCACATGATGTACACACACAATGAATACACACATGATATACACACACAAGACATCTACACACACAATGTATACACACAGCATATGCACACATAACATCTACACACATGATGTAAATGCATCTGGTGAGTATGATGCATACATGTGATGTAGAAACACATGTACACACATGCAGCATACATGCACATGACATCTACACACACAATGTAAATGCATCTGGTGAGTCCACACGTGGCATGTACATACATGCCTTGCATATACAACATGGCACATACACACATGATATATACACACATGATGAGTTAAAACCAGGCAGGAAATTGCCTGAGGTAGCCCAGCTGGAGGAGGGCTTTGAAGCCAAGCACAGGACCCTCTATTAAAGAGTAATGACACTAATGGTCACAGTGGATCTGATGCATGGTGGAGGAGAAGGGGCTCCATCCCTGGCATCCCCTTTGGTCACAGAAATGCTGGTGCACAGTGGTGGAGAGGGCGTTCCATCCCTCACGTCCCCTTTGGTCACAGAAATGCTGGTGAATGGTGGTGGAGAGGGTGCTCCATCTCTCACATCCCCTTTGCTGATGTTTGCCTTAATTATGTGGTTGCATCCACAGAACTACTTTTGGATTCTGTGACTCAAAGAAATGTGAAATTAAAAAAATAAGTCTGCAAAAGTCCACCTGGCTTTCAATCAAACCTGTCTTTACTTCCACCCTCACCCCTCCTAAAATAAAGAAAGAAAAGCTATTGGGTGAAGTGTGGCTCCAAGTCTGAGATAGGGATCAGCCCAGATGTCCAGCAAGCCCAGCCAGACAGTTGGAAGCACTGCCAAACTGTAGCAGGGACTCACAGGAAGGCAGTGCCCTCAGCCACCCTCTGCAGGTGTGTCATCAAGAGGTGGGGATCTTCCAGCACCCACAGACCAAATGTTAGCAGAAGGTCTCACAAGCTCCAGTGCAGTGTCAGGTCTTTTTCATAACCTGAAAGCAATAATAGAGTTTGTTTCTGCAAGAGCGGCTGCAACAACCGAGCAGTCTCCATGGGACATGTGTGGGACAGGCATGCTGTGCTGTGCACATTCACACGTGTGTACAAAGCACCGTGTTCTCTCACACACTTCACACCAGGGATTACCAGCTCATTTGCTGAGGAATGGGTGACTGACAGTTTCCTGTTTAGGGGACCTGGGGCTATTTGTCCTTGTTGACTTACAGCTAGGAGGAAAATCTGGCACAAGGAGTGTGTGAGATGAGCCCCGCACCTGGGTAAGCACACCTGGGAAGGCACGTACACTGCAGCCCACCTCACCACCTTGGCCAGGGCCTCCAGGTACCAGCAGCCTGGCAGGCAGCTCCCATGGCTTTGCAAGACCTGCAGCTGCAAAGCCAGAGCCAGACCTACCAGCAGACCCAGAGGTGCTCTGCTTGCTGGAAGGATGCATCTGAATTATTTCCGTTTGCCAACCACCTTGTCTCTAAGAATGTGAGCAAGACTGTGGCTGGCTTCCCATTGGTGGAGCAGAAGGCTCTCCCCATGGTCATGCCGGGGGTACAGATATGCCATCCCCTTCCCAGATAAAAATGCAGACCTCCTTAGTTTGGCATCAGAGCAAAGACAGAGCTGGGACTTGGGCAATCCACAAACCCCGCAGACTTCTGCTCCTGCCCTTTCTTGTGCATTAGAATTCGAGATAGGACAACCTCATGATATTCTCACACGTGCTTTGGGGAACTCAGTTGCCTTGTCCACAGGTGAATTCAATAAGGTTCCTAAATATTCCCTGAGGTATTGCTTCACAGCTGGCTACCTTTCCAAATTTGTTTTCATAGCTCTTCTGCTCACTTTCATTTGAGATGGGATTATGCTCAGATTCAGTGGGGGCAGCTCCACTGGCCGCTTAGCTTTGTTTCCCTCCTTAGTGCTTTCAAGGGATGTGTGCAGTCTCCATAAAGCAGTGAAAGGATTATTTTTGGCCTCTCAAAGGAAGGGACATTTGAATAAAAAATTCTCTTCATATGGGTGTGTTTATTTCAGACTCAATATGTAAACTGATCTTAGTTGCTTCAAATAGACAGTTGCCTCATCAAAGCATGTAATAAACATGATTAACCCTGACTGGCTCTGTGCGCCTGGGAAGAGGCCCCATGGTAGGAAGGAGGGGGCCAATCAGAGCCAACCCTGTCCCACCCACACATGAGTGCCCAGGGAGACTTTGAGGACACTCGCCTAAGATCTCAGTGATTTAAATATTTCAGGCTATTTTTCACATAACTTTCATTTGATTGAAACCCAAATGCATTTGGCCAACCACATGTCTCTTTAATTTTTTAGTATATATGTATTTTCAGGGAAATGTCAGCCATTTCTGATTCACCCTTTGTTGCCTTCAAGTTGGCTGGTGGTAGTGGGGTGGGTTCTTGCGGGTGCCCTGGGCTGCCCCAGGAGTCCATGAGAACAGCAGAAGGCACACCCAAAGCCTTTGTCTCCTCACATTTAGGAAATGGACCCCGGAGACCAGATGGATAGTGATGACATATAGAAAGCCTGTTCATGTGCGGAGTGAGGACATGTTTTAACTCTGAGCAGCCGTGGATTTGTGGTGTTGTTGTAACTCCTAACCCATGATTTGTGAGTGGTTTTAGACTTGGAAAAGAATGTTTTCTCTGCCCAGACTGACAGAATGCTCAAGGCTGGAAGAGATATCCCAGGAGGCTCACATTTCCAGACACCCCCAGACCAGGTTCCCCTGCGATGCTGTTTCCCCAGCTTATCAGCTAAGGGCTGTTCATAAAGAATAAGAAAAATTGAAAAACGTTCATTAAAAATGTTGACATTAGGAGAACTTTCCCTTTGTCACACACCAACTAAAACAATAGGGCTTTCTCCTAAGGAAGACGGGAAGCCCCAGGAGGAGTTTTGGGTCTTGGTAGGTGATGTCAAGCTTCAGATCTGGGAGAGATGAGTCTCATTTTCTTTTAAAAAATAATTAACTCTTCAAAGCTGGGCAATGCTCAGGACTATATAAACCTCACATTCTGCATTCTTTAATGTACTTCAATATTTTTAAATGTGGGAATGCACATTCCAATAACTGGGAAATTAAAATATGAGATTCCAAAACATTTACTCAGTGTTGTAGCTACATGGAATTCTCCAGGTGTCACATAGCCTTTGCTGGGAGAAGCTGGCCTTCTGACTTACTCTTCACTTTTCTGTGGAAACTGACAGAACCCCTTTCAGCTTCCACCAGGTCCTTAGGACAGACTATTCCTCCCTTTACGCACAGGTGGGGAAAAATACAAATTCACCCAGAAAAACCTAGTAACCCAGAATGATCAAATTTCTACTAAGCTTTAGCATATTCAACCCCAGTAGTAGATCAGGGGAAACTCAGGTCTTTGCCTAAGTATTTCTATTGAAGTTCTATTGTTGACCAAGAGACGACACAGGCTTCCCATTGAACTTTGTTTTAATGGGTTCCAAGTTCTGTGATAGATTTTTGACCAAATTGATTAAATGAAAACGTGCTGACTTTAAAAGCTAATAACTTAAAACCGCCACACACACACACACGCGCACACACACACACACACACACACACGCAAATGGTCAACACATTCTTCTTTCTTCTGAAGGCTTGTGTAAAACGTCTCCTCAGCACCAATATTCCAGCATCCAAACCCCATCTTCTGGCCACCTCCTGTCCTGGAAGCTGATGAAATATTTGATCAGATCACGGAGAAGTCCATCCCATGCTCTCCCTGGGTACCAAGGCTCAGGACCCTGTGAAAACAGCTGGGTGGAGGGTGGGGGGCATCCATAAAATACGCCACTGATGGTGGCCTTCCAGTGGTGTTTTCAGAAGCAAAGCTAACTCATTGTAGGATGAGTTCCTGAAGAATCAGCTGCTATCAGCTGATCTGGGCAGCTCCAACTTTGAATCCCAGCACAGGACTCTGTGACATTAAACAAGTGAGTTAGACCCTATAATATCTTGTCCCATGTCTGCAAAATCATAACGTTAATGCCAGTTCACCAGGATTTTAAGTTTTAAATTATGTAGAATGATGAGTAGTGTGTGCATGAGAGAATTCTTAGGCTCTAACGTGTGCCCAGCATACAGTAATTACTGTCTCCTACCCCTAAAGCTTTCACCTCCCAGCCTTCATGGTGTCAGTTTCTACCTAATTTTCCACAGCCCTTGAGTTTGAGTAACAGCTGCATAGGGCACTTCTGAAGGTTTAGGAGAACCCTTGACAACATTAGCCAGAAAAGCACTGGTCATTACGAATAAGACAGGCAAGCACATGCAGCCAGGGCATCAGACAGAAAGCAGCAAATGGGGGTGGGGTGGGGTCAGGAGCACTTCAAATGGACCTATGTCACAAATGTGCCTCAATCCAACCCTGCACTAGCCATCATTTATGGTTTCTCTCCAGATTAAAAATAATAAGCAGGAAAAGCTAAAGAACTATGATCAACCTGTTTAGAAAACCTGTCTATGTGTTTGTAGGCCACAGAGCCTCTCTGGGTGGTAACCGGCTGAATGCTGTGAGACTGTGAATGGAAAGTTTTGGACAGCAACTCATGCTATCATTCACACACTCTCGTGGAGGCCAATGTCCCTGCTGGCAGTGGGTGGTGGGTGAGTGTCTGGTAAAAATGTGACCACAACAGGTGACACATGGCTCCTGAAGTTGGCTCTTGTATTTTCTTTGAATGAATGTCACTCATGGTTGTGTAGGTGCCCACAGCCTGGCACACTGGGAGTAGGTAATTTTCTAAACAAGGATCCTGGAGGTTGAGAGTAAGGAAGGCACTGGCAGCAGCAATGTTCGATGCTCAGCAGGCCTGATTAATTCACCTTTTTAGCATGGCTTGGGTGAGAGGCCATTTGGAAGTTCTTCCTTAATTATGAAGAAATTAACATGGAAGGTTTGTACCTGTTAGAATGCAGAATGCATGTAACTGCAACTTAAACATGAAATACATGGCTCACACTGTGAGGAAGGCTGAATCCAGGTTCCTTGGAACCTGGGGATGTGGCCTTGCATGGCCGAAGGGCTCTGCAGATGTGATGGAGGAAAGGTCCCCAAGAGGAAAGATGACCCAGGATGATCTGGGTGGGCCCTAAATTTTCCTGAATTAAGCACTGGTGTCCCTGGAAAAGACAGGCAGTATGCCACTGATCACAGGAGAGAGAAGGGGCCATGGTGTCAGGGACAGGGGTGAAGCGATGCCCTCTGAAGATGACGGGGGCCAGGAGACAAGGACCATGGTGGCCTCGGGAGTTGGAACAGGCAGGATGGGGTTCTCCTGGATTCTCCAGAAGAGACCACTCCTGTAGACTCTTTGACTTGTGCCCAGTGGCACTCATATGTGACCCACAGAACTACAAGATGTAAATTTGTGTCATTTTGAGCCACCAAGTGTGTGTGGTTTTCACAGCTGCAGTGGGAAAATCACACCCCCCACGTCATGAGTGCTTTGCCCAGTGGGGCTATGTGGGAAATGACTGTGTGGGACTTGGACTCTGCCTTCTGCTGGTCGCTCAGCTTCACCACAACTTGTGTGGGGTCATTCTCAGGCTAGGAGCAAGAATGCAGCATCACACCTAAGTAGATGAAATCCAGTGGAGAGGGGAAAATTTCTCTGTATGTATTTTTTAGAGCAAAAACTCCTTCCCCAAAAACTCTGCTGCAAATCTTATTTTTGGACTAGTGAGGGTGTGTCCCTTACAACTGGGATAGACTCAGCTTCCTCTGAGAGGCATCTGCTGTATCTAGGACTTCGAGAGGACTGCATACTCTGTGGAGAAGGAGAAACTGGGAGTGAGCAGGAGAACAAATCCAAGAGGCAGCCGATGGCACCTTAAGTAGAATCAAGGAGTAACTTCAGAAGTGTGTTCCAGTTCTGACGCTGATTTACTAGGTTGCCAGGAAAAAACAGTTTGGAAATAAACTTGAATTAAACCACAGACACCAAAGGACTGATGACAATTCTGGAAGAGACCCAAGAGGCCGTGTTTTCCTTCAACCATTAAGAAACAGAGGCCCCAGGGGCCTGGCTGCAAGAGCTCAGGCATCATCCAATATCAGAGTCAGAACAGGATGACTGTGCAGGAGATTGTTGGACTCACCATATCCCTGTGGGAATTGGAAGCTCTGGCCAGTTGAATAAGAGTAGGTGTTTAATTCAAGTAGAAGAGGAAATTGGAAAGACTTATCCATCAAACTATGCAGCTGGGAGATCGCCCACACAGCTCCATCTGCAAGAAACACATGGTTGCATGGCCTACGTCAGAAATGTCTTTCAGGGACTGACCCCACCTACGAGGCTAGGGTGCTTGGAGACCCATTCTATCAATGTCAGCCTTCCTAACTGCCTGGGCTGGGGGAGAGTGCAGACCACAGATAAGGAATTCCTAGGGGTGAGAACCACAGAGACACTGAGTTTCCTGGAATGCAGAATTCAGAACTAGCAGGTTTTGTTGAGCTCTGCCCAAGGCCATGTGGATACCAGAAGTCAGAGAGGTGACCTTGCCTGGAGGTCATCACTGTGGTGAATTCCAGGCCAGGAAGAGGCTGGGAAGAGTGGAAATACAAACATCAGATTTAAAAACTCACTGATTTCTTTCTCTTAGATTTGCAGCTGGAGGCTGGTGGAAGAACAGAAAATATCCACAAGAAAAATTAGAGTGATGACCATGTTGCCACCGGGATGAGGCAGTCCTGAACCTGGCCTTCCTGCCATGCCCAGCACTGTTGCCGGGAGGCAGGTTCCCGCAACTCCCTTAAAGAGAATGCAAGAAAGGCTGTCGGTGTCACTCTGGGCAGTGCTCAGGAATTCCTGGAATTGGCACCAGCCTTCTCCCATGACACCAGGTGGGGTCCTCTGGGAAGTGGAGGGCCATGAGGGTCATGGCCCTTAATTCAGTTCTATGTCCTGTCTGTGTCATGATGCCAGCCTTCTCAGAGCCCTCTTCAAAAATTAAATACATACTTCACTAAATCAACAGATTACTTAGCATCTCATGGTATAAAAATGCAAAACCAAAACCAAAATCAAACCAAACAAAAAGCCCCCAAGAGATACCTGTCCTTTAACAATACATTTAGCCATGTGCGTCTGGGACAGGGCCCTCTCTGTGGTCTTAGGCTTTTATTTTTAAATTGTTACTCCAGGAAGCTTATAAATGTCAGATTTTATGAGGCCCTGGAAAAAATATATATTAACTTAGATATTCTTGTAGGGAGACCCCCTGAAACTATTGCTATGGAATAAAAGATGAAATGCTCCTGATTATTGTAAATACAAAATTGCATGCAGGATTGTGTAAAGACAATGCCATGTTGGACTGCCAGAATGAGCCAACAGTGCGTGATGTGCTTCCCCCTGCAGAGAGCCTATGAATGGACATGCAGTAAGGGAAGTTTCACATCACCAAGATTCCTATCCTAGAAAAGCAGATGTTCATAGCTCTGGGAATGGAATGAGACCCTTGTGGAGAGCCTATAAATGGATACATAAGGGGTGCCTATCCATATGGATAAGATAGGGATATAAATGCCCTCTTCTTGCCATGGCTCTTCTAGGCTTCTTTAGGGTTAAGGCGTACTCTCGTCTGAGAATTTCTGGTCTAACCAGTTGTCTAGCTTTACATCCTGTTTCTATGGATTATTCGTAACCAGCTTTTGCTGCAACTGTTACTGCTGATTAATATCTTCCTAATCATAGGTTATGGAAAGACTGTTTTAAGGCTCTGTTAGAAAGTACTGATGCACACACTATATTGTAAATTCTTATCTCTGTATACTGTACTTCTGCATACAGATGTTATGTTAAAGAATTAGTTCATCCCCTTGTGACCATCTCACCTCATAATCCAATGACCCTAAATCCTTCACTAACCTACCCCCACCTTCACTAAACTTAATAATAAATGCTGGTATATCCAGTGCATTGGTGGCATCACAGGACCAGAAGGTGGTGAGTCCCCTGGACCCAACTTTCACTATCTTGTGCTTGTCTATTATTTCTCGACATGCTGATCTGCCTGTGAACAAAGAAAGAGCCTGCTGGCCAGATCCTGCAATATGTTCTGACTTATCAAATGTGTGGACACCATTATGTTGATAAATTTAAGATGTTTACAAACAGACATATGGAGAGAGATTTTTTTTAAGGAAAAATCATTTAAAAAATTATTCCATTAAATTGACCTGCTTCTAGAGACAGATGGGCCAAGAGTCTAGAGCTGGTACCCAACCTTTGATCCTATGTTGCTATTAAAAAATGGGGTAATTAATTCTCATATTGAGTTACCTCTTTAAGAACAGTGTCACCCAGCAGAGGGGATCAGCCATGCCACAATGGCTGAGAGGAAAGGCCAGGTGAGGAGGGAGGCCCAGCTGCACCTGGTTCTTGTTTGTATCACATCACCCCAGAACAATTCCTCTTTTACAATTTTGAAAGGTAATTCCGAATTATCCATGGCTGTTCTGGCTTTTAAAATGCAAAACCAGATTTGCAACTGCATCTTATTACTTAATATATCCATGGGCCATTTTCAAATAAGAACCCCAGTTCCTGAGTATGTGGGCAGAATAGTCTAGAATTTACCTTGGCACTGATATCACTTGTCTATATTTGGACTCTCTCTTTCCTTATCTTGCTCAGACTCAAAATAATACCCATGACTGCTGTTTTGGACTTTCTTTCTTTCTCTTTTTTTCAGACAGGGCCTTCCTCTGTTGCCCAGGCTGGAGTGCAGAGACACCATCATGGCTCACTGAAGCCTCAAACTCCAGGCCTTGAGCAATCTTCTCACCTCAAGCTCTCACCTAGCTGGGACTACAGGTGTATGCCACCATGCCCAGTGAATGTTTCTAATTTTTAGAGATAGGATTTCACTTTATTGCCCAGGCTGGTCTCAAATTACTAGCCTCAAGCAATCTTCCCACTTCGGTCTCCCAAAGTGCTGAAATTACAGGTGTGAGCCACCACATCCAGACTGTTTTAAACCGTATTTTTAAAAATGTCCATCATAATAAATTTTCCTTAGACACAGTTGACTATATTGCTGAAAAGAAAAGAGATGTGGATTTCTATCTCCTAGATTTCCCTATCCACATCAACCTAAGGATGAACACAGGAGCTCATTCACAAACCAAAACAAGAAGGCAAGATGAGGCTGAAGAGGTGAGGGGAACAAAGGCCCTGTGAGGGGAAAAGCAGAGCCGTTTATGGGCTTGTCTAATTCAGGAGAATGGAGGACTGAGACAGCACCATGGGTTCCCACCAGAGGCTGAGGGCACTATGGTTGCCAACAGGGATCATGCATCACTCTCTCTAGGCGCCCCTGAGGCATCTGAGAACACTGCTTTCTTTAATCGGCACAATTGTATGAAGTCGTCACTTTTATGTTCATCTTACAGATAAGACATTTGAATCATGTGCAATGATGAGGTTTCCAAAGCTAAATACTGACAGAAGTGAGATTCAAATCCACCCATCTGCCCCACACGCATGCAGTGTAACCTTCCCCAGGGACCTGTGGCTTCTACATGGAGGGTCACTTTGATGAAGGGCAGGCTGGAGACAGGTACAAGGCCTGTTCCCTGTCCCAGGGGAACAGTTGCTAGGCTGGCCTGACAATGGGTCTGGGGTAGGCAGTCACGCCATGACTCTGTAGGAGGCACCAGGCTTGTGGCATCCATAGAGGTGGTGGCATAGGAACCCTAGCCACTGGGGCTCATGGTTTCTTGGAATCAGAACCTTTTTTTGCAAACGTTATTTGTTGAAACCCCAGCAAATAAAATGGGAGGAGTAGGGCTGATGGGGATATAGAGGGGACTGAGGGACCGGGGGTATCTGATGTGAAGAACCCTACCCTACATTATGCCTGCAAAACCAGCATTCAGCAAACACAGCACAAAGACCACTGCACTGGGCAGCTGTGGAGTGGGGTTCGCATGTTTCCACAGCTAGATAGAAGGACTCAGCTTCCAAAACCAGAAGGGCCATGACTGGGTCTGGTGTCCAATCTCACACTGGGCCAGAGTGAGAACTGTCCCAGAATCCCTCAAAAAAGAGGCATTGATTGCAGTCAACACAGGGAAGCCGCAAACAGGGCTTCCTCCAGCCCAGCCTCAGCGAGGAGGAGCTGGCAAGGTGGGGTGCCCTCAGTCGGCTGCAGACTCTGGAAGGAAGCATCCCCTTCAAACAATAAATCTATGGCAAAAAAGTGAAATCCCAGGATAAAAACTAGAAGGAAGCTATCTGAGATACCATTATGTGATGTGTGCATTCGTTTTGGAGAGTTAAAACTTTCTTTTCATTCAGCGGTTTGGAAACACTGTCTTTGTAGAATCTGTGAAGGGATATTTGGGAGTGCATTGAGGCCTACAGTGAAAAAGGAAACATCTTCAGAAAAAACAAGAGAGAAGTTTTCTGAGAAACTGTTTTGTGATTTGTGCATTCATCTAACAGGGTTAAATCTTTCTTTTGATTCAGCAGTTTGGAAAGATTGTTTTTGTCCCTTCTGTAAATGGATATTTGGGAGATCATTGAGGCCAACAGCAAAAATGCAAATATCTCAGGATAAAAACTAGAAGGAAGCTATCTGAGAAACCATTTGTGATGTGTGCATTCATCTCACAGAATTAAATCTTTCTTTTCATTCAGCAGTTTGGAAACACTGTTTTTGTAGAATTTGTGAAGAGATATTTGGGAGCTCATTGAGGTCTATGTTGAAAAAGGAAACATCCTGAGATAAAAATTAGAAGGAAGCTTTCTGAGAAGTGCTATGTGATATGTGCATTCGTCTCACAGAGTTATACCTTTCTTTGGATTCAGCAGTTTGGAAACACTGTTTTTGTCCATTCTGTGAATGGACATTTGGAAGCTCATTGCTGCCAATGGCGAAAAAGCAAATATCCCGGGATGAAAACTAGAAGGAAGCTATCTGAGAAACTGTTTTGTGATGTGTTCATTCATCTCACAGAATTAAACCTTTCTTTTCATTCAGCAGTTTGGAAACACTTTTTTTTTTTTTTTTTTTTTGAGAGAGAGTCTCACTTTGTCACCTGGGCTGGAGTGCAGTGGCCGGATCTCAGCTCACTGTAAGCTCCGCCTCCTGGATTCACACCATTCTCCTGCCTCAGCCTCCCGAGTAGCTGGGACTACAGGTGCCTGCCACCTCGCCCAGCTACTTTTTTGTATTTTTAGTAGAGATGGGGTTTCACCGTGTTAGCCAGGATGGTCTCGATCTCCTGATCTCGTGATCTGCCCGTCTCGGCCTCCCAAAGTGCTGGGATTACAGGCTTGAGCCACCGCGCCCGGCCATGAAACACTTTTTTGTAGAATCTGTGAAGGTATATTTCGGAGTGCATTGAGGCCTATGGTGAGAAAAGAAACATCTTCAAAATAAAATGAGAAAAAAGTTTCTGAGAAACTGCTTTGTGATGTGTGCATTGATCTTACAGAGATAAAAATTTCTTTGGATTCTGCAGTGTGGAAACACTGATTTTGTTCATTCTGTGAATGGATATTTGGGTGCACACTGAGACAAATGGTAAAAATGGAATATCCCAGGAAAAAAACTAGAAGGAAGCTATGGGAGATACAACTTTGTGATGTGTACATTCATATTGCAGAGTTAAACTTTTATTTTCATTCAGCAGTTTGGAAACACTGTTTTTATAGAATTTACAAAGAGACATTTGGGAGTACATTGAGACCTAGGGTGAAAAAGGAAACATCTTCAGAGAAAAACAAGAAAGAAGCTTTCTGAGAAACTGCTTTGTGATGCGTCCATTCATCTCATGGAGATAAACCTTTCTTTTCATTCAGCAGTTTGGAAACACTGTTATTGTCCATTCTGTAAATGGACATTTGGGAGCTCATTGATGTGAATGGTGAGAAAGGAAATATCCCAGGATAAAAACTAGAAGGATACTATCTGAGAAACAGTTTTGTGATGTGTGCATTCATCTACCAGAACTAAACCTTTCTTTTCATTCTACCATTTGGAAACACTGTTTTTGTAGAATCTGCAAAGGAATATTTGGGAGCACATTGAGGCCTATGGTAAAAAAAGAAACATCTTCAGATAAAAACAAGAGAATAGCTTTCTGAGAAACTGCTTTGTGATGTGTGCAATTATCTCACAGAGATAAAACTTTCTTTAGATTCTACAGCATGGAAACACTGTGTTTGTTAATTCTGTGAATAGATATTTGGCAGCACACTGAGGCCAATGGTGAAAAGGGAATATACCAGGAAAAAAAACTGGAAGGAAGCTATGGGAGATACCACTTTGTGATGTGTGCATTCATATCACAGAGTTAAACCTTTCTTCTCATTCAGAAGTTTGGAAACACTGTTTTTACAGAATCTGAGAAGGGACATTTGGGAGTACATAAAGGCCTAGAGTGAAAAAGAAAACATTTTCAGAGGAAAACAAGAAAGAAGCTTTTTGAGAAATGCTTCATGATGTGTGCATTCATCTCACAGAGTTAAACCTTTGGATTCAGGAGTTTGGAAACACTGTTTTTGTCCATTCTGCGAATGGACATTTGGGAGCTCATTGAGGCCAATGGCAAAAAAGCAAATATCCCATGGTAAAACTACAAGAAAGGTATCTGAGAAACTGCTTTGTGATGTGAGTATTCATCTTGCAGAGTAAAACTTTTCTCTTCATTCAGCAGTTTGGAAACATTCTTTTTGTAGAATCTACAAGGGGATATTTGGGAGCACACCGAGGCCTAGGGTGAAAAAGGATACACCTTCAGATAACAAATAGAAAGAAGCTTTCCGAGAAACTGCTTTGTGATGTGTGCATTCATCTCACAGAGTTAAACATTTCTTTGCCCTCAGCAGTTTGGAAACACTGTTTTTGTCCACTTTGCGAATGGATATTTGGAAGCTCATTGAGGTCAAGGGCCAAAAAGTGAATATCCTAGGATAAAAACTAGAAGAAACCTATCTGAGAAACCGCTTTATGATGTGTGCATTCATCTGGCAGAGATAAATCTTCCTATTCATTCAACAGTTTGGAAACACTGTTTTTCTAGAATCTGTGAAGGGATATTTGGGAGTGCTTTGAGGCCTATGGTAAAAAAGGAAACATGTTCAGATAAAAACTAGAAAGAATCTGTCTGAGAAAGTGTGACATGTGCATTTATCTCACAGAGTTAAAACTGTCTTTGGATTCAGCAGTTTGGGAACACTGTTTTTGTGCATTCTGCGAATGGACATTTGGGAGCTCATTGAGGGCAATGGCAGAAAAGTGAATATTGCAGGATATAAACTAGAAGGAAACTGTCCTAGAAACCACTTTGTGATGTGTGCATTCATCTCACAGAGTTGTATATTTCTTTTCATTCAGCAGTTTGGAAACACTATTTTTGTAGAATCTTTGAATTGATATTTGGGAGCACATAGAGGCCAACAGTGAAAAAAGAAATAATTTAAATAAAAACTAGAAACAAGCTTTCTGAGAAATTGCCTTGTGATGTGTGCGTTGATCTCACAGAGTCAATGGCAAAAAAGCAAATATCCAAGAATGAAAACTAGAAGAAAGCTATCTGAAAAACTGCTTTGTGACGTATGCATTCATCTCAGAGATTTAAAAGTTTCTGTGGATTCAGCAATTTGGAAACATTATTTTTGTCCATTCTGCAAATGGACATTTGGGAGTTCATTGAGGTCAATGGTGAAAAAAAGAATATCCCAGGATAAAAACTACTGGGAAACAATCTGAGAAACAGCTTTGTGATGTGTGCATTCATTTCACAATATTATAACTTTCTTTTCATTCAGCACTTTGGAAACACTGTTTTTGTATAATCTGAAGGGATATTTGGGAGCACATTGAGACCTATGGTGAAAAAGGAAACATTTTCAAATAAAAACAAGAAAGAAGCTTTCTGAGAAACCGCTTTGTGATGTGTGCATTCATCTCACAGAGTTAAACATTTCTTTGGATTCAGTAGTTTGGAAACACTGTTTTTGTCCATTCTGTGAATGCACATTTGGGAGCTCTTTGAGGCCAATGGCGAGAAAGAAAATATCAGGGGATAAAAACTAGAAGGAGCCTATCTGAAAAACCGCTTTCTAATGTGTGCTTTATTTTCATGGAGTTAAACGTTTATTTTCATTCAGCAGTTTGGAGACGATGTTTTTGTCCATTCTGCGAATGGACATTTGGGAGCTCAGTGAAGCCAATGGTGAAAAATGCAAAGATCCCAGGATAAAATGTAGAGGGAACCTATCTAAGAAACTGTCTTGTGATGTGTGCATTCATCTTGGAGTGTTAAAATTACTTTCTATTCAGCAGTTTAGAAACACTCTTTTTAAAGAATCTCGAAGGGATATTTGGAAGTGCATTGAGGCCTATGGTGAAAAAGGAAACACCTTCATAAAAAAAAAAAAAAAAACTATAAAGAAACTTTCTAAGAAACTCCTTTGTGATGTATGCATTCATTTCACAGAGTTAAACCTTTTTTGGATTCAGCAGTTTGGAAACCCTGTTTTTGTCCATTCTGCAAATGGATATTTGGGAGCTCGCTGAGGCCAATGGCAAAAAGTGAATATCCCAATATAAAAACTAGAAGGAAAGTATCTGAAAAACCACTTTGTGATGTGTGCATTCATCACAGAGAGTTAAAAGTTTCTTTGTATTTATCAGTTTGTAAACACTGTTTTTGTCCGTTCTACAAATGGACATTTGGGAGCTCATTGATGCCAAAAAAAGCAAATATCCCATGATAAAAACTAAAAGGAACCTATCTGAGAAACCACTCTTTGATGTGTGCATTCATCTCCCAGTGGTAAAACTTTCTTTTCATTCAGCAGTTTGGAAACACTGTTTGTGTAAAATCTGAGAAGAGATACTTGGGAAGGCATTGAGGCATATGGTGAAAAATGAAACATCTTAGAAAAAAACTAGATAGAAGCTTTCTGAGAAACTGCTTTGTGATGTGTGTATTCATCTCACAGAGTTAAACCTTTCTTTGGATTCAGCAGTTTGGAAACACTGTTTGTGTCCATTCTGCGAATGGATATTTGGGAGTTCATTAAGGCCAAAGGTGAAAAAACAATTATCCCAGGATAAAAACTAGAAAGAAGCAATCTGAGAAATTTCTATGTGATGTGTATATGCATTTTGCAGTGTTAAACGTTTTTTTTTCATTCAGCACTTTGGAAACACTGTTTTTGTAGAATCTGTGAAGGGATATTTGGGAGCACATGGATGCCTACAGTTAAAAAAGGAAACATATTCAGATAAAAAAAAGAAAGAAGCTTTCTGCAAAACTGCTTTGTGATGTGTGCATTCATCTCACAGAGTAAAACTTTCTTTGGATTCTGCAGTTTGGAAACCCTGTTTTTGTCCACTCTGCAAATAGACATTTGGGAACTCATCGAGGCCAATGGGGAAGAAGCGAATTTCCGAGGACAAAAACTAGAAGGAAGCTATCTGAGAAACCAGCTTATTATGTTCAGTCATCTCACAGGGTTAAACCTTTCTTTTCATTCAGCAGTTTGGAAACACTGTTTTTGTAGAAACTGAAGGGATATTTGGGAGAACATTAAAGCCTATGGTGAAAAAGGAAACATCTTCAGATGAAAACTAGAAAGAAGTTTTCTGAGTGACTGTTTTATGATGTGTGCATTCATCTCAGAGAATTCAACCATTCTTTGCATTCAGCAGTTTGGAAAAACCGTTTTTGTCCATTCTGCAAATGGTCATTTGGGAGCTCATTGAGGTCAATGGCAAAAAAGCAAATATCCCAGGATAAAAAATAGAAGGAAGTTATCTGAAAAAATGCTTTCTGATGTGTACGTTTACCTCAGGGAGTTAAAAATTTCTTTGGATTCAGCAGTTTGGAAACAGTTTTTGTCCATTCAGCAAATGGACATTTGGGGGCTCACTGAGGTGAATGGTGAAAAAATGAAAATCCCAGGATAAAAATGAGAAGGAAGCAATCTGAGAAACCACTTTGTGATGTGTGCATTCATTCCACAGAGTTAAACATTTCTTTTCATTGTGTAGTTGCAAACACATTTTTTTTGTAGAGTCTGCAAAGGGATATTGGGCATGCATTGAGGTCTATGGTGAAAAAGGAAACATCTTCAGATAAAAACTAGAAAAAAGCTTTCTGAGAAACTGCTTTGTGATGTGTGCATTCATCTCACAGAGTTAAAATTTTCTTTGGATTCAGCAGTTTGGAAATACTGGTTTTGTCCAATCTGCGAATGGGGGCCATTTGCAAAAAAGTGAACTCATTGAGGCCAATTGCAAAAAAGTGAATACCCGAGGATAAAAACTAGAAGGAAGCTATCTGCAAAACCTCTTTGTAATGTGTACATTCCTCTCACAGAGTTAAACCTTTCTTTGGATTCAGCAGTTTTGAAACACTGTTTTTGTAGAGTCTGCAAAGGGATATTTGGAAACAAATTGGCACGGCCCCTAGTGAAAAAGGGAATATCTTCAAATAAAAACTAGAAAGAAGCTATCTGAGAAACCACTTCATGATGTGTGCATTCATCTCACAGAGTTAAACCTTTCTTTGGATTTAGCAGTTTGGAAACACTGTTTTTGTCCATTCCTTGAATGGACATTTCGAAGCTCATTGGTGCCAATGGAGAAAAAGCAAATATTGCAGAATAAAAACTAGAAGGAAGCTATCTGAGAAACTGTTTTGTGATGTGTGCATTCACCTTGCTGAATTAAACCTTTCTTTTCATTTAGCAGTTTGGAAACACTGTTTCTGTAGAATCTGCGAAGAGATATTTGGGAGTGCATTGAGGCCTATGGTGAGAAAAGAAACATCTTCAGAATAAAACAAGAAAAATGGTTTCTGAGAAACTGCTTTGTGATGTGTTCATCAATCTCACAGAGTTAAAAATTTCTTTGGATTCTGCAGTGTGGAAACACTGTTTTTGTTCATTCTTTGAATGGATATTTGGGAGCTCACTGAGACCAATGGCAAAAATGGAATATCCCAGGAAAAAAACTAGAAGGAAGCTATGGGAGATACCGCTTTGTGATGTGTATATTCATATCACAGAGTTAAACCTTTCTTTTCATTCAGCAGTTTGGAACCACTGTTTTTATAGAATCTGTGAAGGGACATTTGGGAGTACATTGAGACCTAGGGTGACAAAGGAAACATCTTCAGAGAAAAACAAGAAAGAAGCTTTCTGAGAAACTGCTTTGTGATGTGTGCATTCATCTTACGGAGATAAATCTTTCTTTTCATTCAGCAGTTTGGAAACACTGTTTTTGTCCATTCTGTGAATGTACATTTGGGAGCTCATTGAGGCAAATGGTGAGAAAGGAAATATCCCTGGATAAAAACTAGAAGGACACTATCTGAGAAACAGCTTTGTGATGTGTGCATTCATCTACCAGAACTAAACCTTTATTTTTCATTCTGCAGTTTGGAAACACTGTTTCTGTAGAATCTGCAAAGCGATATTTGGAAACAAATTGAGATCCCTGGTGAAAAAGGAAATATCTTCAACTAAAAACTAGAAAGAAGCTATCTGAGAAACCACTTCATGATGTGTGCATTCATCTCACAGAGTTAAACATTTCTTTGCATTCAGCAGTTTGGAAATACTGCTTTTGTTCATTCTTTGAATGGACATTTGGGAGCTCCCTGAGGCCAGTGGCATAAAAGTGAATATCAGTGGATAAAAACTAGACAGAAGATATCTAAAAATCTGCATTGTGGTTTGTGCATTTATCTCACAGCTTTAAAAGTTTCTTTGGATTCAGCAGTTTGGAAATGCTCTTTTTCTCCATTCTGCGAATGTACATTTGGGAACTCATTGAAGCCAATGGCGAAAAAGCTAATATCCCAGGTTAAAAACTAGAAGGAACCTATCTGAGAAACTGCTCTGTGATGTGTGCATTCATCTCCCAGGGTTAAAAACTTCTTTTCATTCAGCAGTTTGTAATCACTGTTTTTGTAGAATCTGCATAGGGATACTTGGGAATGCATTGAGGTCCATGTTGAAAAAGGAAACATCTTCAGATAAAAACTAGAAAGAAACTTTCTGAGAAATTGCATTGTGATGTATGCATTTATCTCACAGTTAAACGTTTGTTTGGATTCAGCAATTTGGAAACACCGTTTTTGTCCATTTTGTGAATGGACATTTTGGAGCTCATTGAGGCCAATGGCAAAAAAGCAAATATCCGAGGATTAAAAACTAGAAGAAAGCTATATGCGAAAACACTTTTTGATGTGTGTATTCCTCTCACAGAGTTAAACCTTTCTTTTCATTCAGCAGTTTGGAAACACTGTTTTTGTCCATTCTGCGAATGCACATCTGGGAACTAATTGAGGCCAATGGCAATAAATGCAAATATCCCAGGATAAAAACTAGAAGGAAGCTATCTGTGAAGCTGCTTTGTAATGTGTGCATTCATCTCATAGAATTAACTTTCTTTTCATTCAGCAGTTTGGAAAACGTTTTTGTAGAATCTGTGAACGGATATTTGGGAGCGCCTTGAGGCCTATGGTGAAAAAGGAAACATCAGATAAAAACTAGAAAGAAGATTTCAGAGAAACTGCTTTGTGATGAATATATTCATCTCACAGAGTTAAAGATTTCTTTGGATTCAGCAGTTTGGAAACACTGTTTTTACCCATTCTGCCAATGCACGTTTGGAACTCATTGAGACCATAGGCAAAAAAGTGAATATCCCAAGATAAAAGCTAGAAGGAAGCACTGTGCATTCATCTGGCAGAGGTAAAGCTTTCCTTTCATTCAGCAGTTTGGAAACTCTGTTTTTGTAGAATCTGTGAAGGAATATTTGGGAGCAAATTGAGGCCTATGGTAAAAAGGGAAATATCTGCAGATAAAAACAAAAAAGAAGCTTTCTGAGAAACTGCTTTGTGATGTGTGCATTCATCTCACAGAGTTAAACATTTATTTGGAAAACTGTTTTTGTCCAACCTGCCTGTGGACATTTTGGAGCTCATTGAGGCCAAAAGATGAAAAAAGTGAATATCCCAGGATAAAAAATAGAAGGAAGCTATCTGAGAAACCACTTTGTGATGTGTGCATTCACCTCTCAGTGTTAAACCTTTGCTGACATGCAACAGTTTGGAAACACTGTTTTTGTAGAATCTGCAGTGGGATATTTGGGAGTCCATTGAGGCCTATGGTAAAAAAGGAAACATCTTTAGATAAAAACTAGAAAGAAGCTTTCTGAGAAACTGCTTTGTGAAGTATGCAATCGTCTCAGCAAGTTAAACCTCCTGTTGGATTCAGCAGTTGGGAAACACTGCTTTTGTCCATTCTGTAAATGGATATTTGGGAGATCATTGAGAGCAATGGTGAAAAAGTGAATATTCGAGGATAAAAACTAGAAGGAAGTTGTCTGAGAACCACATTGTGATGTGTGCATTCATCTCACAGAGTTAAATCTTTCTTTTCATTCAGCAACTTGGAAACACTGTTTTTGTAGTATATGAGAAGGAATATTTGGGAGCACATGGAGGTCTATAGTGAAAAAGGAAACATATTCAGATAAAAACAAGAAATAACCTTTCTGAGAAAATATTTTGTGAGGTGTGCATTCATCTCACAGAGTTAAGCTTTTCTGTGGATTCAGCAGTTTGGAAACACTGTTTTTGTCCATTCTGAGAGTGGACATTTGGGAACTCATTGAGGACAATGGTGAAAATCAAATACCCTAGGATAAAAATTAGCAGGAAGATACCTGAGAAATCTCTTTGTGATGTGTGCATTCATCTTTCAGAGTTAAACCTTTCTTTTCATTAATAAGTTTGGAAAGATTGTTTTGGCAGGATGTATGAAAGGCTATTTTGGAGCGCAGTGAGTACTACGGTGAAAAAGGAAATATCCTCAGATTAAAACAAGAAAAAAACCTTCTGAGAAACTGCTTTGTGATGTGTGCATTTATCTCACAGAGTTAAACTTTTCTTTGAATTCAGCAGTTTAGAGACAGTTTTTGTCCATTCTGTGAATGGCCATTTTTTAGTTCATTGAGGTCAAAGGCAAAAAAGTGAATATCCCAGGAGAAAAACCAAAAGGAAGGTATCTGAACAACAGCTTTGTGATGTGTGCGTTCATCTCAAAGAGTTTAAACTTTCTTTTAGTTCAGCAGTTTAGAAACACTGTTTTTGTAAAATCTGTGAAGGGATATTTGGGAGCGCATTGGAGCCTATGGTGAAAAAGGAAACATCTTCAGATAAAAACTAGGGAGAAGCTTTCTGAGAGCCTCCTTTGTGATATGTGCATTCATCTCACAGAGTTGAAGCTTTCTTTTCATGCAGCAGTTTGGAAACACTGTATTTGGTTTATCCACGAAGGGATATTTGGCAGTGATTTGAGGCCGATAGTGAAAAAGGAAACATCTGCAGATAAAAACTATTAAGAAGCTTTTTGAGAAACTGTTTTGTGATGTGTGCATTCATGTCATAGAGGTAAACTTTCGTTTGTATTCTGCAGTTTGGAAACACTGTTTTGTACATTCAGAGAATGGACATTTGGGAGCTCATTGAGACCCAAGGCAAAAAAGCAAATATCCCATGATAAAAACTATAAGGAAGATATCAGAGAAACTGCAAGGTGATGCGTGCATTCATCTCACAGAGTTAAACATTTATTTTCATGCAGCAGTTTGGAAACACTGTTTTTGTTAAATCTGCAAAGGGATATTTGGGAGTGCATTGAGGCCCATGGTAAAAAAAAAAAAAAAAAAAAAAAAGGAAACATATTCATTGAAAAACAGAAAGATGATTTCAGAGAAAATGCTTTGTGATGTGTGCATTCATCTCACAGAGTTAAAACTTCCTTTATTTTCCGCAGTTTGGAAAAACTGTTTCTGTCCATTCTGCAAGTAGTGATTTTGGAGCTCCTTGAGGTCAATGATGGAAAAGGGAATACCCAATGATAAAAACTATAAGGAAGCAATCTGAGAAACTTCTTTGTGATGCGTGTATTCATCTCGCAGAGTTAGACCTTTGTTTTCATTTAGCAGTTTGGCAACACAGTTTTTGTAGCATTTGTGAGGGGATATTTGGGAGCACATTGAATCCTATGGTGAAAAAGGAAACATCTTCAGTTAAACACTTGAAAGAAACTTTCTGAGAAACTGCTTTTTGATGTGTGCATCCATGTCACAGAGTTAAACTGTTCTTTGGATTCAGCTGTTAGGAAACACAGTTGTTATCCATTCTGCAAGTGGATATTTGGGAACTCATTGATGCCAATGATGAAAAGTGAATATCGAAGGATAAAAACCAGAAGGAAGCTCCCTGAGAAACCACTTTGTGATGTGTGCTTTCATCTCACACTGTTAAAGCTTTTTTTTTTCGTTCAGAAACTTGGAAACACTGTTTTTGTAGAATCTGTGAAGGGATATTTGGGAGCACATTGAGGCCTCTAGTGAAAAGGGAAACATCTTCAAATAAAAAATAGAAAGAAGCATTCTAAGAAACTGTTTTGTGATGTTTGCATTCATCTCAGAGGGTTAAACTTTTCTTTGGATTCAGCAGGTTGGAAACACTGTTTTTGTCATTTCTGCCAATGGACATTTTAGAGCTCATTGAGGCCAAAGGTGAAAAATAGAAAAACCCAGAATAAAAACTAGAAGGAAGCTATCTAAAAAACTGCATTGGGATGTGTGAATTCATCTAGTAGAGTTAAACCTTTCTTTTCATTCAGCAGTTTGGAAAGACTGTTTTTGTAGAATGTGCAAAGGGATATTTGGGAGCGCATTGAGGCTTATGGAGAAAAAGGAAACATCTTCAGATAAACACTAGAAAGAAGTTTTCTGAGAAACTGCTTTGTGATGTTAGCATTCATCTTGCAGAGTTAAACCTTTCTTTTCATTCAGCAGTTAGGAAACACTGTTTTAGTAGAATGTGCGAGAGGATATTTGGGAGCACATTGAAGCCTATGGTGAAAAAGGAAACATTGTCTGATAAAGAGAAGATCTTTCTGAGAAACTGCTTTGTGATGTGTGCAGTCATCTCACAGAGTTAAACCTTCATTTGGATTCAACATTTGGAAACACTGTTTTTGTCCATTGTGCGAATGGACATTTGGGAACACTTTGAGATCAGTGGGGGAAAAGCAAATATCCGATGATAAAAACAAGAAGGAATCTCTCTGAGAATCTGCGTTGTGATGTGAGTATTCATCTCCCAGAGTTAAACCTTTCTTTTCATTCAGCAGTTTGGAAATACCGTTTTTTTTAGAATCTGTGAAGGTATATTCGAGCACATTGAGGCTTATGGTGAAAAAGGCAATATCTTGAAATAAATACTAGTAAGAAACTTTCTGAGAAAATGCTTTGTGGTTTGTGCATTCATCTCACATATGTAAATTTTTCTTTGGATTTAGCAGGTTGGAAAAACTGTATTTGTCCATTCTGCCAATGGACATTTCAGAGGTCAATGAGGCCAAAGGCCAAAAAGCAAATATCTCAGGATAAAAACTAGAAGGAAGCTGTCTGAGAAACTGCTTTGCAATGTGTGCTTTTATCTCACAGATTTAAAACTTTCTTTTCATTCAGCAGTTTGGAAATACTGTTATTGTAGAATATGCAAGTGGATATTTGGGAGCACATTGGGGCTTATAGTGAAAAAGGAAATATATTAATTAAAAAGAAGAAAGAAACTTTCTGAGAAACTGCTTTGTGATGTGTGCATTCATCTGACAGAATTAATCCGTTCTTTGGATTCCTCAGTTTGGAAACCCTGTTTTTGTCCATAGTGCAAATGGACTCTCATTGCGGTTAATGGTGAAAAACTGAATATCACACAATAAAAACAAGAAGGAAGTTATCTGTGAAGCTGCTTTGTGATGTGAGCTTTTATCTCATGGACTTAAACCTTTCTTTTCACTCAGCAGTTTGGAAACACTGTTTTTGTAGAATCTGCGAAGGGATATTTTGGAGCACATTGAGGCTTATGGTAAAAAGGCAAACATCTTCCGATGAAAACTAGTAAGAAGCTTTCTGAGAAACTGCTTTGAGATGTGTGCATTCATCTCACAGAGTTAAACATTTGTTTGGATTAGGCAGTTTGGAAACACTGCTTTTGTCCATTCTGCAAGTAGACATTTGGGAGCTCATTGAGGCCAATGGTGAAAAAGCAAATACTCAAGGAAAAAAACTAGAAGGAAGCTGTCTGAGAAAGCACTTCGTGGTGTTTGCATTAACTTCAGAGGAGTAAACACTTTTAGTAGAATCTGCGAAGGGGTATTTGGAAGCCCATTGAGGCTGATTGTGACAAAGGAAATATCTTCAGATAAAAACAAGAAAGGAGCTTTCTGAGAAACTGCTTGGAGGTGTGTGCATTTATCTCACAGAGTTAAACCTTTCTTAGTATTCAGCAGTTTATAAACACGTTTCTGTTCATTCTGTGAGTGGACATTTGGTAGCTCATTGCGGCCAACAGTGAAAAAGTGAATAACCAAGGATAAAAACTACAAGGAAGCGATCTGAGAAACTGCTTTGTGATGTGTGCATTCATCTCACAGAGTTAATCCTTTCTTTTCATTAAGCAGTTGGGAAACACTGTTTTTGTACAATGTGTGAAGGAATATTTGAGAGAGCATTGAAGCCTTTGTGAAAAAGGAAACATCTTCAGATAAAAAGAAGAAAGAAGCTTTCTCAGAAACTGCTTTGTGATGTGTGCATTCATCTCGCAAGTTTAACCTTCTTTTTCATTCAGCAGTTTGGAAACACTGTTTCTGTCCATCTGCGAATGGATATTCAGGAAATCATTGAGGCCAATGGCAAAAAAGCTAATACACCAGGACAAAAACTATAAGGAAGCTATCTGAGAAACCGCTTTGTGATGTGTGCATTCACCTCACAGAGTTAAACCTTTCTTTTCATTCAGCAGTTTGGAAACACTGTTTTCATAGAATCAGTGAAAGGATATTTGGGAGCCCTTGGTGAAATAGGAAGTATCTTCACATAAGAAATAGAAATAAGCTTTCTCAGAAACTGCTTTGTGATTTGTGCATTCATCTCACAGATTTAAAATTCTTTAGATTCAGCAGTTTGGAAACAGTGTTTTTGTCCATTCTGTGAGTGGACATTTGGGAGCTAATTAAGGCCAATGGTCAATAACAGAACACCCGAGGATAAAAAGTAGAAGGAAGCTATCTGAGAAACCTGTGTGATGTGTGCATTCATCTCACAGAGTTAAACCTTTGTTTTCATTCAGCAGTTTGGAAACATGGTTTTTGTACAATCTGTGAAGGGATATTGGGGATCACACTGAGGCCTAAAATGAAAACGGAAACACATTCAGATAAAAACTAGGAAGAAGTTTTCTGAGAAACTGCTTTGTGAAGTGTGAATTCCTCTCACAATGTTAAACCTTTCTTTTCATTCAACAGTTTGGAAACACTGTTTTTGTAGAATATGTGAAGGGATATTTTGAAGTGTATTGGGGCCTATGGTGAAAAAGGAAACATCTTCAGATAAAAAGTAGAAAGAAGCTTTCTAAAAAACTGCTTTGTGATGTGTGCATTCAATTCTCATAGTTAAACTTTTCTTTGGATTCAGCAGTTTGGAAACACTGCTTTGTGATATGTTCACTCATCTCACAGACGTAAATATTTGTTTGGATTCAGCAGTTAGGAAATACCATTTTTGTCATTCTGCCAATGGACATTTGGAACTCATTGAGGTCATAGGCAAAAAAGTGAATATCCCAGGATAATAACTAGAAGGAAGCTATCTGAGAAACTGCTTTGTGATGTGAGAATTCATCTCACGGGGTTAAACCTTTCTTTTCATTCAGAAGTTTGGAAACACTCTTTTTGCGGAATTTGCAAAGGGGTTTTTGGGAGTGCACTGAGGCCTATGGTGAAAAAGGGAACATCTTCAAGTAAAAACTGGCAAGAAGCTTTCTGATAAACGGCCTTGTGATGTTTGCATTCATTTCAGAGAGTTAAACTTTCTTTGAATTCAGCAATTTGGAAACACTATTTTTCTCAATTCTCTGAGTGGACATTTTGGAGCTCATTGAGGCGAATGTCAAAAAAGTGAATATTCCAGGATAGAAACTTGAAGTATTCTATCTGAGAAACTGCTTTGTAATGTATGCATTCATCTTGCAGAGTTAAACAATTCTTTTCATTCTGCAGTTTGGAAAAACCATGTTTGTAGAATGTGCGAATGGCTATTTGGGAGTGCATTGAGGCCTATGGTGATCAAAGAAATATCTTCCAATAAAAACTAGAAGGAACACTTCAGGGAAACTGCTTTGTGATATATTCATTCATCTCACAGATACAAGTATTTATTTTGATTCAGTAGTTTGGAAACACTGTTTTTACCCATTCTACTAAAGGATATTTGGAATTCTTTGAGGCCATAGGTGAAAAGAAGATTATCCCAGTGTAAAAACTAGAAGGAAGCTATCTGATGAAGGGCTTTCTGATGTGTGCATTCATCTCACAGAGTTATACCTTTCTTTTTATTCAGCAGTTTGGAAACATTGTTTTGGTAGAATGTGTGAAGGGATACTTGGGAGTGCATTGAGGCCTATGGTGAAAAGGAAACATCTTCTCAAAACACTAGAAAGAAGCTTTCTGAGAAACTGCTTTGTGATGCATGAATTCATCTCACAGAGGTAAACCTTGCTTTGGATTCAGTAGTTTGGAAACACCGTTTTTATCCATTGTGTGAATGGGCATTTGGAAACTCATTGAGGCTAAAGTCAAAAAAGTGAATATCCCACGATAAAAACAACAAGCAAGGTATCTGAGAAACCACTTTGTGATGTAAGCATTCATCTCCCAGAGGTAAACCTTTCATTTGGCAGTTCAGAAACACTGTTTTTATAGAATCTGCAAAGGGATATTTGGGATTGTATTGAGACCTATAGTGAAAAAGGAAATGTGTTCAGATAAAAACAAGAAAGAAGCTATCTGAGAAACTGCTTTGTGATGTGTGCATTCATCTTGGAGAGTTAAACTTTTCTTTTCATGAAGGAGATTGGAAACACTGTTTTGTACAATCTGCAAAGGGATATTTCGCAGAGCATTGGGTCTCTGGTGAAAAAGGAAACATCTTCAGATAAAAACAAGAAAGAAGCTTTCTGAGTGATGTGAGCATTGTGATGTGAGCATTCATCTCATAGGGGTAAATTTTCTTTGGATTCAGCAGTTTGGAAACACTGTTTTGGTCCATTCTGCAAATGGACATTTTGGAGGTCATTGAGGCCAAAGGCACACAAGCTAATATCCCTGGATAAAAACTAGAAGGAAGCTATCTGAGAAACCCATTGTGATGTGTGCATTCATATTGCAGAGTTAAACCTTCTTTATTCTGCAATGTGGAAACACTGACACTGTTTTGTCTATTCTGTGATTGGACATTAGGAAACTCACTGAGGCCAGTGGTGAAAAGGTGAATATTCCAGGATAAAAAGTAGAAGGAAGCCATCTGAGAAACCACTTTGTGATATGTGCATTTCAGTCATGGAGTTAAAACTTTCTTTTCATTCAGCAGTTTGGAAACACTTTTTGTAGAATCTGTGAATGGATATTTTCAAGTGCAGGTAACCCTATGGTGCAAAAGGAAACATCTTCAAATAAAAACTAGATAGAACATTCTGAGAAACTGATTTCTGATGTTTGCATTCATCTCACAGAGTAAAACTCTTCCTTGGATTTAGCAATTTGGAAACACTATTTTTGTCCATTCTGCAAGTGGACGTTTAGGAGCTCATTGAGGCTAATGGGAAAAAGTGAACATCCAAGGATAAAAACTAGAAGGAATCTATCTGAGAAACCACTTTGTGATGTGTGCATCACCTCGCAGAAGTAAACATTTCGTTTCATTCAGCAGTTTGGAAACACTGTTTATGTAGAATCTGTGAAGGCATATGTGGGAGTGCATTGAGGCCTATAGTGAAAATGGAAACATCTTCAGATAAAGACTAGAAAGAATCTTTCTGAGAAACTGCTTTGTGATGTATGTATTCATCTCAGAGAGTTAAACAGGCCTTTGAATTCAGCAGTTTGGAAACATAGTTTTGTCTATTCTGTGGTTGGAAATTTGGAAACTCTTTGAGGCCAATGGCAAAAAAGTGAATATCCAAGGGTTAAAAACTAGAAGGAACCTATCTGAGAAGCCACTTTGTGGAGTGTGCATTCATCTCACGGAATTAAAATGTTCTTTTCTTTCAGCAGTTTGGGAACACTGTATTGTAGAATCTTCAAAAGGATTTTTAGTGCTCATTGATGCCTATAGTTAAAAAGGAAATATCTTCACATGAAAAATAGGAAGAAGCATTCTGTGAAACTGCTTTGTGATGGTTGCATTCATCTCACTGAGTTAAACCTTTCTTTGGATTCAGCAGTTTGGAAACACTGTTTTTGTCCATTCTGCAAGTCGACACTTCTGAGTCTATTGAGGTCACTGGCAAAAATATGAATACCCAAGGATAAAAACTAGAAGGAAGCTATCCAAGAAACTACTCTGTGATGTGTGTATTTACCTTGCAGAGTTAAAACTTTCCTTTCATTCAGCAGTTTGGAAACACTCTTTTCATAGAATCTGTGAAGGGATATTTTGGAGTGCATTGAGGCCTGTGGTGGAAAAGGAATCACCTTCAGATAAAAGCTAGAAGGAAAGTTTCTAAGAAACTGCTTTGTGATGTGTGCATTCATCTCAGAGAGTTAAGCTGCTCTTTGGATTCCACAGCTTGGAAACACTGTGTTTGTCCATTCTGCAAGTGGACATTTGTGAGCTCACTGAGGCTAATGGAAAAAAGTGAATATCCAAAGATAAAAACTAGAAGGAAGCTATTTGAGAAACTGCTCTGTCATGTGTACATTCACCTTGCAGAGATAAACATTTATTTTCATTCAGCAGGTTTGAAACACTGTTTTTGTAAAATCTGTGAGGGATATTTGGGAGTGATTGAAGTCTATGGTGAATAACACAACACTTTCAGATAAAGACTAGAAAGAATCTTTCTGAGAAAGTGTTTTGTGATGTGTGCATTCATCTCACAGAGTTAAACATTGCTTTGGATTCAGAAGTTTGGAAAAACTAGTTTTTGTCCATTCTGCGATTGGACATTAGGAGGCTCATTGAGGCCAAAGGCATAAAAGCGAATATCCCAGGAAAAAAAACTAGAAGGAATCTATCTGAGAAACTGCTTTGTGATGTGTGCATTCATCTCACCGAGTTAAACTTTTCTTTTCATTCAGCAGTTCAGAAACACCATTTTAAAAAAATCTGTGAAGGGATATTTGGGATCACATTGAGGCCTACTGTGAAAAAGGAAACATCTTCAGATAAAAACTACTAAGAAGCTTTCTGAGAAACTGCTTAGTGATGTGAGCATTTGTCTCACAGAGTTAAAACTGTCTCTGGTTTCAGCAGTTGGAAACACTCTTTTGTCCATTGTACAAATGGACATTTTGGAGCTCATTGAAGACAAAGGCAAAAAAGTGAATACCCCAGGATAAAAACTAGAAGGAAACCATCTGAGAAACTGCTTTGTGATGCATGCATTCACCTCACAGATTTAAAACTTTGTTTTCATTCAGCAGTATGGAAACACTGTTTTTGTAGAATGTGCGAAGATATGTTTGGGAGCTCATTGAGACCTGGGGTGAAAAAGGAAACAAATTCAGATAAAAGTAGAAACAACCTTTCTGAGAAACCCCTTTGTGATATGTGTATTTATCTCACAGAGTTAAACATTTCTTTGGAGTCAGCAGTTTGGAAACACTGTGTCCATTGTGCAAATGGACATTTGGGAAATCATTGTGGATTATTGGTGAAAATGTGAATATCCCACAAGAAAACAAGAAGAAAGCTATCAGAGAAATCATTTGTGATGTGAGCATTTATCTCTTGGAGTTAAACATTCCTTTTCATTCAGCAGTTTGGAAACACTGTTTTTTCACAATCTGTGAAGGGTATTTGTGAGTGCACTGAGGCCTATTGTGAAAAGGGAAACATTTTCAGATAAAAATTAGAAAGAAGCTATCTGAGAAACTGCTTTATGAAGTGTGCATTTATCTCACAAAGTTAAAACTTTCTTTGGATTCAGCTGTTTAGAAACACTATTTTTCTCCATTCTACGAATGGATATTTTGGAGTTCCTTGATGCCAAAGGCAAACGAATAAATATTCCAGGACAGAAACTAGAAGTAAGCTATCTGGCAAACTGCTTTGTGGTTGTGTGATTTCGTCATGCAGAATTAAACCTTACCTTTCATTCAGCAGTTTACATGCACTGTTTTGTAAAATGTGTGAAGGGATATCTTGGAGTGCATTGAGGCCTATTGTGAAAAAAGGAAGCATGTTCAGATAACGCTCTGTGATGTGTGTATTCACCTCAAAGAGTTAAAACTTTCTTTGGATTCAGCAGTTTGGAAACACTGGTTTTGTCCATCCTGTGATGGACTAGCATCAGATATCTTCCTTCTAGTTTTTACCCTTGGGTAGTCGCTTTTTTGTCATTGGCCTCAATGAACTCTTAAATGTCCACTTGCAGAATGGACTTGGGAGCTCATTGAGACCAATGGCAAAAAAGGAAATATCCCATGATAAAAACTAGAAGGAAGCTATCTGAGAAACTGCTTTGTGATATGAGCATTCACCCTGTGGACTTAAAACTTTCTTTTCATTTGGCAGTTTGAGAACACTGTTTTTGTAGAATCTGCAAAGGGATATGTAGGAGCACTTTGAGTCCTATGTTGAAAAAGGAAACATCTTCAGATAAAAACAAGAAAGAAGCTTCCTGAGAAACTGCTTTTTCATAAGTGCATTCATCTCCCAGAGATAAAATTTCTTCAGATTCAGCAGTTTGGAAACACTGTTTTTGTCTATTCTGCTAGTGGACATTTGGGAACTCATTGATTAAAATGGCAAAAAAGGGAATACCAAAAGATAAAAACTAGAAGGAAGCTATCTGAGAAACCGATTGTTGATGGGTGTATTCATCTCCTGGAGGTAAATCTTTCTTTTAATTCAGCAGTTTGGAAACACTGTTTTTGAAGAATCCACGAAGGCATATTTGGGAGTGCATTCAGGCCTAAGGTGAAAAGGAAACATCTTCAGATAAAAACTAGAAAGAAGCTTTGTGAGAAACTGATTTGTGATGTGTAAATTCATCTTACACAGTTAAACCTTTCTTAAATCTCACAGATTTAAACCATTCTTTGGATTCAGCAGATTGGAAACAAAGTTTTTGTCCATTCTGCAAGTGGACATTTGGGAGCTCATTAAAGCCAAAGGTGAAAAAGAGAATATTCCAGTATAAAAACTAGAAAGAAGTTATCTGAGAAACTGCTGTGTGATGTGTGTATTCAACTCACAGAGTTAAACTTGATCATTCAGCGGTTTGGAAACACTGTTTTTGTAGAACATGCGAAGGTACATTTTGGAGTGCTTTGAGGCCTGTGGTGAAAAAGGAATCATCTTCAGATAAAAACTAGAATGAAGTTTTTGGAGAAACTGCTTTGTGATGTGTGTATTCATCTCACACAGTTAAAGATTTCTATGGATTCAGTAGTTTGGAAACAGTGTTTTTGTCCATTCTGTGAAAGGACATTTCTGAGCTCATTCAGTCCAAAGGTGAAAAAGTGATTATCCCGTGATAGAAACTAGAAAGAAGCTATCTGAGAAACCTCTTTGTGATATGTGCATTCATATCAAAGTGTTAAAACTTCCTTTTCATTCAGAAGTTTGGAAAGACTGTTTTTGTAGAATGTGCCAAAGGATATTTGGGAGCACTTTGAGGCCTATGGTGAAAAAGGAAGCATCCTCAGATAAAAATAAGAAAGAAGCATTCTGAGAAACTGCTTTGTGATGTGTTCATGCATCTCACAGAGTTAAATATTTATTTGGATTCAGTAGTTTGGAAACACTGTTTTTGTCCATTCTGTGAATGGACATTTGGGAGCTCATTGCTGATAATTGGTGAAAATGCAAATATCCCATGATAAAAACAAGACAGAAACTATCAGAGAAATTGCTTTGTGATGTGAGCATTCATCTCTCAAAATTAAACATTTCTTTTCATTCAGTACTTTGGAAGCACTGCTTTCATAGAATCTCCAAAGGGATATTTTTGAGTGCACTGAGGCCTATGGTGACAAAGGAAGCATTTTCAGATAAAAACTAGAAAGAAGTTTTCTGAGAAATAACTGTGATGTGTGCATTCATCTTAAGCAGTTAAACCTTTCTTTGGATTCAGCACTTTTGAAACACTATTTTTCTCCATTATGCAAATGGATATTTTGGAGCTCATTGAGGCCAATGGTGAAAAAGCAAATATTCCAAAATAAAAACTGCAAGGAACCTATCTCAGAAACCGCTTGGTGATGTGTGCCTTCATCTTGCAGAATTAAACCTTTCTTTTCATTCAGCAGTTTGGAAACACTGTTATTGTAGAATCTGTGAAGGAATATTTGGGAGCCCATTGAGCCCTGTGTTGAAAAAGGAAACATATTCAGATAAAAACTAGTAAGAAGATTTCTGAGAAACTGCTTTGAGATGTGTGCATTCACATCACAGTGTTAAAGATTTCTTTGAATTCATCAGTTTAGAAACACTGCTTTTGTCAATCCAGCAAATGGACATTTTGAAGCTCATTCAGGCCCATGGCAAATATGTGAATATCCCAGGAAAAAAAAAAAAAAAAGAAAAAAAAACTAGAAGGAATCTATCAGAGAAACCAGTTTGTGATGTGTGCATTCATCTTGCAGAGTTAAACGTTTCTTTTCATTCAGCAATTTGGAAAAACGGGTTTTTTTTTAAGTTTCTTTTATTATTATTATTATTATTATTATTATTATACTTTAAGTTCTAGGGTACATGTGCATAACGTGCAGGTTTACACCATGGAATACTATGCAGCCATAAAAAAGGATGAGTTTGTGTCCTTTGTAGGGACATGGATGCAGCTGGAAACCATCATTCTTAGGAAAAACGGTTTTTGTAGAATGTGCAAGGGATATTTGGGAGTGCATTGAAGACTATGGTGTAAACGAAATATCTTGAGATAAAAATATGAAAGAGACTTTCTGAGAAACTGCTTTGTGATGTGTGCATTCATCTCACAGAGTTAAAACCTTTTCTGATTCAGTAGTTTGGAAACAAAGTTTTGTATATTGTGTGAATGGACATTTGGGAGCACATTGAGGCCAATTGTGAAAAAGTGAATATTCCAGGATAAAAGCTAGAAGGAAGCTATCTGAGAAACTACTTTGTGTTGTGTGCATTCATGTGGCAGAGTTAAACTTTTCCACTCATTTGGCAGTATGGAAACAGTGTTTCTGTTGTATGTGGGATGGTATATTTGGGAATACATTGGGACCTATGTTGAAGAAAGAAACATCTTCAGATTAAAAAAAAAAGAAAGAAGTTTTCTGAGAAACAGCTTTGTGATCTGTGCATTCATCTCACAGAGCTAAACCTTTCTTTGGATTCAGCAGTGTGGAAACACTTTTTTTGTCCATTCTATGAGTGGGCATTTGGGAGTGCATTGGGGCATATGGTGAAAAGGGGAGTACCCCAGAATAAAAACAAGAAGGAAGCTATCTGAGAAACTGCTCTGTGATGTGTGAATTTACCTTGCAGAGTTAAACCTTTCTTTTCATTCAGCAATTTGGAAACACTGTTATTGTAGTATCTGTGAAGGATATTTGGGAACACATTCAGACTTATTTTGAGAACAGAAACATTTCCGATAAAAGCAAGAAAGGAGTTTTCTGAGAAACTGCTTTGTGATGTGTACATTCAACTCACAGAGCCAAACCTTTCTTTGGATTCAGCGGTTTCAAAACTGTTTTTGTCCATTCTGCAAGTGGACATTTGGAAAATCATTGAGGTCAATGGCAAAAAAAGGAATTCTCAAGTATAAAAACTAGAAGGAAGCTATTTGAGAAACTGCTTTGTGATATGAGCATTCATTTCACAGAGTTAAATCTTCCTATTCATTCAGTAGTTTGGAAACACTGTTTTCATAGAATGTGTGAAGGGATATTTGGAAGCACATTGAGGCCCATGGTGAAAAAGGATATATCTTCAGATAACAGTACGAAAGAACCTTTGTGAGAAACTGATTTGTGATGTGTGCATTCATCTCACAGAGCTAAACATTTTTTTGGATTCAGCAGTTTGGAAACACTGTTTTTCTCCTTGTTCAAATGAACATTTTAGAGCTCATTGATACCAATGGTGAAAAAGCGAATATCGCATGATAAAAACAAGAAGGATGTTATCTGAGAAACTGCTTTGTGATGTGTGCATTCATCTTGCAGAGTTAAACCTTAGTTTTTATTCAGCAGTTTGGCAACACTATTTTTGTAGGATCTGCAAAGGGATATTTGGGAGTGCATTGAGGCATATGGTGAAAAAGGAAACATCTTCAGATAAAAACTAGATAGAAGCTTTCTGTGAAACTGCTTAGTGATGTGCACATTCATCTCACAGAATTAAAGCTTTCTTTCCGTTCAGCAGTTTGGAAACACTGTTTTTTTCCATTCTACAACTGTACATTTGTGAACTCATTGAGGCCAATGGCGATAAAGGGAATACCCAAGGATAAAAACTAGAATGAAGCTTTCTGAGAAACCACTTTGTGATGTGTGGATTCATCTCACAGAGTTAAAGCTTTCTTTTCACTCAGCAGTTTGGAAACACTGTTTCTGTAGAATCTGCAAAGGGATATTTTGGAGCTCATAGAGTCCTACGGTGAAAAAGGAAACATCTTCAGATAGATGCCAGAAAGAAGCTTTCTGTGAAACTCTTTTCTGAAGTGTGCATTCATCTCACAGAGTTAAAGTGTTCTTTGGATCCAGCAGTTTGGAAGCACTGTTTTTGTGCATTCTGCAAGTAGACATTTGGGAGCTCATATAGGCCAATGTCCAAGAAGAGAATATTCCAGGGTAAAAACTAGAAAGATGTTATCTCTGAAACTGCTTTGTGATGTGTGCCTTCATCTCGCAGAGTTAAACCATTCTTTTCATTCAGCAGTTTGGAAAAACTGTGTTTGTAGAATGTGCAAAGGAGTATTTGGGAGTGCAATGAAACTGCTTTCTGGTGTGTGCATTCATCTCACAGAATTAAACAGTTATTTGGATTCAGCAGTTTGGAAACACTGTTTTTGTCCATTCTGCAAGCAGACATTAACGAACTCACTGAGTCCAAAGGCAAAAAAACCCCGAATATCCCAGGACAAAAACTAGAAGGAAGCTATCTGATAAACTGCTTCATGATGTGAGCATTCATCTCTCAGAGTTAAACAATTTTTTTCATTCAGCAGTTTGGAAACACTGTTTTTGTAAAACCTGCAAAAGAATGTTTGGGAGTGCATTGAGTCCTACATTTAAAAATGAAACATCTTCAGAAAAAACAAGACAGCGACTTTCTGAGAAACGGCATTTTGACATGTGCATTCATTTCACTGAAGTAAACTTTTCTTTACATTCAGAAGTTTTGAAACACTGTTTTTGTCCATTCTGCCTGTGGACAAATGGGAGCTCATTGAGGCCAGTGGTGACAAAGTGAATATCCCACAATAAAAAGAAAAGTGAAGCTATCTGAGAAGCTGCTTTATGATGTGGAGTTCATTCATCTCGTGGAGTTAAACCTTTATTTTCATTCAGCAGCTTGGAAACACTGTTTTTGGAGAATCTATGAAGGGATATTTGTGAGCGCATTGAGTCGTCTGTTGAAAAAGGAAACATATTCAGATAAAAACATCATAAAAGCTTCCTGAGAAACTCCTTTTTTATATGTGCATTTATCTCACAGAGCTAAAGCTTTCTTTGGATTCGGCAGTTTGGAAACACTGTTTTTGTCCATTCTGCTAGTGGACATTGGGGAGTTCTTTGATTCCAATCTCAATGAAGCAAATACCCAAGGATAAAAACTAGAAGAAAGCTATCTGAGAAACCACTTTGAGCATTCATCTCGAAGAGTTAAACCCTTCTTTCCATTCAGTTGTTTGGAAACACTGTTTTTACAGCATATGGGAAGAGATGTTTGGGAGCAGATTGAGGACTACTGTGGAAAGAAATCATCTTCAGAGAAAAACTAGAATGAATCCTTCTGAGAAACTGCTTTGTGATGTGGGCATTCATCTCACACAGTTAAACCTTTCTTTCAATCCAGCAGTTTGGAAACACTTTTTTCCATTCTGTGAGTGGACATCTTAGAGCTCATTGATGCCAATGGCAAAAAAGTCAATACCGAAGTGTAAAAACTAGAAGGAAGCTATCTGAGAAACCACTTTGAGATGTGTGCATTTATCTCACAGAACTAAACCTTTCCTTCCATTCGGCTGTTTGGAATCACTGTTTTTATGGAATATATGAAGGGATATTTGGGAGCGGTTTGATGCCTATGATGAAAAAGGAAACATCTTCAGATAAAAACAAGAAAGATGTTTTCTGAGAAACTGCTTTGTGATGTGTGCATTCACCTCACAGAGTTAAAACTTTCTTTGGATTTAGCAATTTGGAAACACTGTTTTTGTCCATTTTGTGGGTGGATATTTGGCTTTCATTGAGTCCAATGGTGAAAAAACTACTATGCAAGTATAAATATTAAAAGGAAGCTATCTGAGAAATCGTTTTGTGATGTGTGCATTCATCTCACAGTTAAATATTTCCTTGGATTCAGCAGTTTGGAAAAACTATTTTTGTCCTTTCTGCAAATGAATATTTGAGAGCTCATAGAGGACAATTGTGAATAAAGGAATATCCCAAATTTAAAACTAGAATGAAGCTCTGAGTTACCACTATGTGATGTGTGCATTCATCTCTCTGACTTCAAACTTTCTTTTCATTCTGCAGCTTGGAAACACCGTTTTTATAGTATCTGCAATGGAATATTTGGGAGTGCATTGAGGCTTATGGTAAAAAAGGAAGCATCTTCAGATAAAAACTATTAAGTAGTTTTCTGAGAAACTGTTTTGTGAGGTGTGCATTCATCTCACAGAGTTTAAGCTTTCTTTGATTCGGTATTTGGAAAACAGTTTTTGTCCATTCTGTGAATATACATTTGGTAACTCAATGAGGACAATCACAAAAAATAGAATATCAAATGATAAAAGTAGAAGGAATTTATCTGAGTATCTGCCTTCTGATGTGTGCATTTATTGTGAGGAGTTAAACTTTTCTTTTCATTCAGCAGTTAGGAAACACTGTTTTGGTAGAATCTGCAAAGGGATATTTGGGAGTGCCTTGAGGCCTATGGTGAAAAAGGTAACATCTTCAGATTAAAAATAGAAAGAAGAATTCTGAGGATGTGCTTTGTGATGTGTACATTCAACTCACAGAGTTAAACCATTCTTTGGATTCCACAGTTTACAAACACTGTTCTTGTCCATTCTGCGAATGGACATTTGGGAATTCATTGAGGCCAAAGGTGAAAAAGTGAATATCGCAGGATAAAAACTAGAAAGAAGCTATCTGAGAAGTTGCTTTGTGATGTGTGCATTCATCTCACAGAGTCAAACCTTTCTTTTCATTCAGTGGTTTTGAAACTCTGCTTTTGTAGAATCTGCAAAGGGATATTTGGGAGTGCATTATCTTCAGATAATAACTAGATAGAAGCTTTCTGAGAAACTGCTTTGTGATGTGGACATTCATCTCATAGTCTTAAATAGTTCTTTGGATTCAGCAGTTTGGAAACACTGTTTATGTCAATTGTGTGAATGGACATTTGGGAACTCATTGATGCCAATGGCAAAAAAGCAAATATCCCACTATAAAAACAAGATGGAAGCTATCTCAGAAACTGTTTTGTGATGTGAACATTCGTCTCATGGAGTTGAAGCTTTCTTTTCTTTCAGCAGTTTGGAAACACTCTTCATGTAGCACCTGCAAAGGGACATTTGGGAGCACATTGAGGCCTATGGAGAAAAAGGAAATATATTCAGATAAAAACTAGTTGGAAGCTTTCTGAGAAACTGATTTGTGATGTGTGCATTCATCCCACAGAGTCAAACACTTGCTTGGATTCAGTAGTTTGGAAACACTACTTTTGTCCATTCTGCAAATGAACATTTCAGAGCTCGTTGAGACCAGAGACGAAAAAGTGAATATCACAGGATAAAAATTAGAAGGAAGTTTTCTGAGAAAAAGCATTGTAATGTGTGCATTCATCTCACAGAGATAAACCTTACTTTTCATTCAGCAGTTTCCAAGCACTGTAGTTGTAGAATCTCTGAAGGGATATTTGGAAGCGCATTGAGGCCTATAGTGAAAAAGGAAACATCTTCAGATAAAAACTAGAAAGCAACTTTCTGAGAAACTCCTTGTGATGTGTGCATTCACCTCACGGATTTAAACCTTTCCTTTGATTCAACAGTTTGGAAACACTGTTTTACCATTGTACATATGGACATTTGGGAGTTCATTGAGGCCAATGGCAAAATAGCGAATATTCAAGGATAAAACCTAGAGGGAAGCTATCTGAGAAACTGCTTTGTGATGTCTACATTCACATTGCAGATTTGAAGCTTTCTTTTTATTCAGCACTTTTGAAACACTGTTTTTGTCTATTCTGCAAATGGACATTTGGGAGCTCATTGGGACCAATGGCAAAAAAAATTCAATATACCAGCATAAAATTTAGAAGGAAGCTCGCTGAGAAATCACTTTGTGATGTGGGCATTCATCTCACAGAGATAAAAATTATTTTCATTCAGCAGTTTGGAAACACTGTTTTTGTAGAATCTGCAAACAAATATTTGGCTGTGTATTGAGGCCTATGGTGAAAAATGCATTATCTTCACAAAAACCTAGAAAGAATCTTTCTGAGGAACTACTTTTCGATGTTTGCCTTCATCTCACAGAGAAAAACTTATTTTGTATTCAGCAGTTTGGTAACTCTGTTTTTGTCCATTGTGCAAGTGGACATTTTGGAGTTCATTGAGGTCAATGGCAAAAAAGTGAATATCCCACAATAAAAACAGGAAGGAAGCTAGCTGAAAAATCGTTTTGTAATCTATCTGAAAAAATTATTGTGTAATGTGTGCATTCATCTTGCAGAGTTAAACGTTTCTTTTCTTTCAGCAGTTTCTATACACCATTTTTGTAGAAAGTGTGAATGTATATTTGAGATTGTATTGAGGCCTATGGTGAAAAGGGAAACATCCGCAGTTAAAAACTATAAAGAAACATTCTGAGAACCTGCTTTGTGATGTGTGTATTCTTCTCACATATTTGAATATTTATTTGGATTCAGGAGTTTGGAAACACTGTTTTTGTCCATTCTGCAAATGGGCATTTGGGAGCTCATTGAGGCCAATGATGAAAAGGTGAATATCTAAGGACAAAAACTAGAAGAAAACCATCTGGGAATCCACTTTGTGATGCATGCATTCACATCACAGAGTTAAACCTTTCTTTTCTTTCAGCAGTTTGGGAACACTGTTTTTGTAGAACCTGCTAAGGTATATTTGGGAGTACATTGAGGCCTATGGTGAAAAAGAAAACATCACAAATAAAAACTAGAAAGAAGCTTTCTGAGAAACTGCTTTGAGATGTGTGCATTCATCACATAGAATTAAACCTTTCTTTGGATTCAACGATTTGGAAACAGTTTTTGTCCATTCTGTGAATGGACATTTGGGAGCTCATGGAGGCCAATGGCATAAAAGTGAATATCCCAGGACAAAAACTAGAAGAAGCCATCTGAGAAACAACTTTGTGATGTGTATATTCTCCTCACAGAATTAAACCTTCTGTTTCATTCAACAGTTTAGAAAAGCTGTATTTGATGAATCCGCGATGGGATTTTGGGGAGCCCAATGATGTCTATGGTGAAAAAGGAAACATCTTCAAATAAAAACTATAAAGAAGCTTTCTGAGAAACAGCTTTGTGATGTGTGCATTGACCTCATAGACTTAAACCTTTCTTTTCATTCAGCACTTTAAAAAAATTGTTTTTGTCCATTCTGCAGATGGAATTTGGGAGCTCAATGAAGTCAATGGGGAAAAAGTGAATAAACCAGGATAAAATACAGAATGAAACTATATGAGAAATAGCATTGTGATGTGTGCATTCAGCTCACAGAGGTAAACATTTTTTTGATTCAGCAGTTTGGAAACACTGTCTTTGTCCATTTGAGAAATGAACAATTGGGAGCTAACTGAGGCCAAAGGCAAAAAAACTAATATCCCAAGATAAAAACTAGAAGGAAGCTATCTAAGAAAGTGCTCTGTGATGTGATGTGTACATTCATCTCACGGAGGTAAACCTTTCTTTTCATTCAGCACTTTGGAAACACTGTTGTTGTCCATTTGGTGAATGGACATTTGGGAGCTCATTGAATCCAATTGTGAAAAAATGAATATACCAGGATAAAATCTATAAGGAAGCTATCGGAGAAATTGCTTTGTGATGTGTGCATTTGTCTCACAGATATAAACTTTCTTGTCATTCAGCAGTTTGCAAAAACTGCTTTGTAGAATTTGTGAAGGAATATTTGGAGTGCATTGAATCCCATGGTGAAAAAGTAATAATCTTCAGATAAAAAGTAGAAACAAGTTTTCTGAGAAACTCCATTGTGATCTGTGCATTCATCTCAAATAGTTAAACCTTTCTTTGGATTCAACAGTTTGGAAACCCTGTTTTTGTCCATTGTGCATATGGATATTTGGGAGTTCATTCAGGCCAATGGTGAAAAAGCAAGTATCCAAGGATAATTACAAGAAGGAAGCTATCTGAGAAACAGTTTGGTGATGTGTGCATTCACCTCACAGAGTTAAACCTTCTTTTCATTAAGCACTTTGGAAATACTGTTGTTGTCCGTTCAGCAAATGGACATTTGGGAGCTCATTGAGGCCCATGGTGAAAAATTGAATATACCAGATTAAATCTGGAAGGAAGTCATCTGAGAAATCACTTTGTGATGTGTGTATTCATCTTGCAGTGATAAAACATTCTTTTAATTCGGCAGATTGGAAACACTGTTTTTCTAGAATCTGCAAAGGCATATTTAGCCACGCATTGAGGCCTATTCTGAAAAAGGAAATAACTTCATGTAAAAACCAGAAAGAAACTTTTGAGAAACTGCTTTGTGATGTGTGCATTCATCTAACGGATATAACATTTCTTTGGATTCAGCAGTTTGGAACCACTTTTTCTGTCCTTTGTGCAAATGGAGATTTGGGAGCTCACTGAGGTCAATCACAAAGAAGAGAATATCCCACGATAAAAACAAGAAGGAAGCTATCTGAGAAACCATTTTGTAATGTGAGTATATATCTCGCTTAGTTATATCTTTCTTTTCAGTCAGCAGTTTGGAATAACTGTTTTTGTAGAATCTGTGAAAGGATATTTGGGAGCACATTGAGGCCTATGGTGAAAATGGAAATAATTTCAGATAAAAACTAGTAAGAAGCTTTCTGAGAAACTGCATTGTGATGTGTGCCTTCATCTCACAGTGTTTAACATTTCTTGGGATTCAGCAGTTTGGAAACGTCTTTTTGTCCTTTCTGTGAATGGACATTTCGGAGCTCATTGAGACCTAAGGTGAAAAAGAGAATATCAAAGGATAAAAACTAGAAGGAAGCTATCTGAGAAACTGCTTTGTGATGTGTGCATTCATCTTGCAGAGGTAAACCTTGGTTTTCATTCTGTAGTTTGAAAACAGCGTTTTTGTAGAATCTGTGAAAGGATATTTTGGAGCGCATTGAGTCCTATGGTGAGAAAGGAATCATCTTCAAATAAATCACAGAAAGATGCTTCCTGAGAGACTGCTTGGTTATGTGTGCATTCATCTAACAGAGTTAAACCTTTCTTTGGATTCAGCAGCTTGGAAACACTATTTTTGGCCATTGTGTGTATGGACATTTGGGATTTCATTGAGGCCAAAGGTGAAAAAGTGAATATCCGAGGATAAATACTAGAAATAAGCTACCTGAGAAACTGCTTTGTGATGTGAGCATTCACCTCACAGAGTTAAACCCTTCTTTTCATTCAGTACTTTGGAAATACGGTGTGTGTCTGTTCTGCGAATAGACATTTGGGAGCTCATTGAGGCCAATGGCAAAAAAGCAAATATTCCAAGATAAAAACTAGAAGAAAACTGTCTGAGAAACCGCTATGTGATATGTGCATTCATCTCACAGACTTAAAACTTTGTTTTCATTCAGCAGTTCAGAAACACTGTTTTTGTAGAATCTGCAAAGGGATATTTGGGATCACATTGAGGCCTATGGTGAACAGGGAAACATCTTCAGATAAAAACCAGAAAGAAGCATTCTGAGAAACTACTTGGTGATGTGAGCATTCACCTCACAGAGTGAAAACTTTCTCTTCATCCAGCAGTTTGGAAATACTGTTTTTGTAGAATCTGTGAAGGCATATTTGGAAGGGCATTAAGGACTGTGGTGAAAAAGGAAACATCTTTTCATAAATGCTAGAAAGAAGCTTTGTGAGAAACTGCTTTGTGATGTATGCATTCATCTCAAAGAGATAAACCTTTCTTTGAATTCAGCAGTTTAGAAACACTGTCTTTGTCCGTTTTGTGAATGGACACTTGAAGCTAATTGAGGTCAAAGGCAAAAAAGCAAATATCCCAGGATAAAGACAAAAAGGAATCTATCTGAGAAACTGCTTTGTGATATGTGCATTCACTTCTCACAGTTAAACCTTTCTTTTCATTCAGCACTTTGGAAACACTGTTTCTGTATGATCTGTAAAGGGATATTTAGGAGCACATTGAGGCTTATCAATGAGGATATATGTTCAGATGAAAAATAGAAGGAAGCTATCTGTGAAACCACTTTGTGATTTGTGCATTCCTCTCCCAGTGGTAAAATTTTCTTTTCTTTCAATAGTTTGGAAATACTGTGTGTGTCCAGTCTGCAAATGGACATTCAGGAGCTTGTTGAGGCCAATGGCAGAAAATGCAAATACCCCAAGATAAAACCAGAAGGAAGCTATCTGAGAAACTGCTTTATGATATGTACATTCATCTCCCAGAGTTAAACTTTCTTTTCATGCAGCAGTTTGGAAACACTGTTTTTGTAGAATGCGCAAAAGAATATTTAGTAGTGTGTTGAGGCATACAATGAAAAAGGAAACATCTTCAGATAAAAACTTGAAGAAGCTTTCTGAGAAACTGCTTTGTGATGTGTGCATTCCTCTCACAGAGTAAAACCTTTCTTTGGATTAAGCAGTTTGGAAAAACTTTTTATAGAATCTGCAAAGGGATATTTGGGAGCCTATTGAGGCCTAGCGTGAAAAAGTAAATATCATCATATAAATATAGGAAAGAAGCTTTCTGAGAAACTGCTTTTTGATGTGTGCATTCACCTCACAGAGGTAAACCATTATTTTTATTCAGCAGTTAGGAAACACTGTTTTTGTCCATTCTGTGAATGCACATTTGGGAGCTCTTGAGGCCAATGAAGGAAAAGGGAATATCACATCATCAAAAGTATAAGGAGTTATGCAAGAAACCACTTTGTGATGTGTGCATCCATCTCGTAGAGATAAACATTTCTTTTCAATCAGCAGTTTGGAAAAAAATGTTATTGTAGAATCTGTGAAGGGATAGTTGGGAGTGTACTGAGGCCTATTATGAAAAAGGACATGTTTTCATATAAAAACTAGAAAGAAGCATTCTGAGAAGCTGCTTTGTCATGTGTGCATTCCTCTCACACAGTTAAACTTGTCTTTTTACTCAGCAGTTTGGAAGCACTGTTTTTGTCCATTCTGTGAATGGACATTAAGGAGGTCACTGAGGACAATGGCAAAAAATCCAATGTCCCAATATAAAAATGAGAAGCAAGCTATTTGGGAAACTGCTTTGTGACATGTGCATTCATCTCGCAGAGTCACATCTTTTTTTAATCCAGCAGTTTGGAAATACTGTTTTTCTCGAATATGCCAAGGGATACATGAGAGCGCATTAAGACCAATGGTGAAAAAGGAAACATCTTCAGATAAATAGATGTGTGATTGCAAGACACAGAGTTACACTCTTCTTTTCATTGAGCAGTTTGCTAACACTGTTTTCTTGAAATTTGAAATGGGATAATTCCTAGCAAAATGAAGCTTATAATGAAAAGCAAATATCATCAGATAAATATTGGAAAGAAGCTTTCTGAGAAACTGCCATGAGATGTGTGAATTAATCTCATGGAATTAACTTTCCTCTCCATGAAGCAGTTTGCTAACACAGTTTTCTCAGAATCTGCCAAGCGATATTTGGGAGCGCATTGAAAAATATGGTGAAAAAGGAAATATCCTCAGATGAAACCTAGAAAGAAGCTTTCTGAGAAACTGCTTTCCGATGTGTGAATTCATCTCAAAGAGTTACACTTCAGTTTCATGGAGCCGTTTGTTACCACTGTTTTGGGGGAATCTGAGAATTGATATTTTGGATATCATTGAAGCCTACGCTGACAAAGGAAATATCCTCCAATAAAAATGAGAAAGAAATTTCTGAGAGACTTCTCTGTGATGTGTGAATTCATCTCAGAGAGATACACCATTCACTTCATGAAGCAGTTTGCTAACACTGTTTTCATGGAATCTACAAAGTGATATTTGGGAGGGCATTGTGGCCTATGGTGAAAATGGAAATATAGTCAGATAAAAACTGGAAAGAAACACTCTGAGAGACTACATTGTGATGGGTGAATGCAACTCAAAGAGTTACACTGTTCTTTTCATTGATCAGTTTGCTAACACTGTTTTCTTGAAATCTGCAAACGGATATTTATTAGTGCAATTAAGCTTACAGTGACGACCTCTGGGGACAGGGCACAACTAAACAACAACAACAACAACAACAAGCGGCTGAAATATCTGCAGATGCAAACGACTCTGTCTGACAGCTTTGAAGAGAGCAGTGGATCTCCCAACACAGAGGGTGAGATCTGAGAACGGACAGACTGCCTGCTCAAGTGGGTCCCTGACCCCTGAGTAGCCTAACAGGAAGACATTCCCCACTAGGGGCAGACCGACACCCCACACATCACACGGTGGAGTACACCCCTGAGAGGAAGCTTCCAAAGCAAGAATCAGACAGGTACACTCGCTGTTCAGCAGTATTCTATCTTCTGCAGCCTCTGCTGCTGACACCCAGGCAAACAGGGTCTGGAGTGGACCTCAAGCAATCTCCAATAGACCTGCAGCTGAGTGTCCTGACTGTTAGAAGAAAAACTAACAAACAGGAAAGACACCCACACTAAAACTCCATCAGAACATCACCATCATCAACGACCAGAGGCAGATAAAACCACAAAGATGGGGAAAAAGCAGGGCAGAAAAGCTGGAAATTCAGAAAATAAGAGGTCATCTCCCCCGGCAAAGGAACGCAGCTCATCGCCAGCAACGGATCAAAGCTGGACAGAGAATGACTTTGACGAGATGAGAGAAGAAGGCTTCAGTCCATCAAACTTCTCAGAGCTAAAGGAGGAATTATGTACCCAGTGCAAAGAAACTAAAAATCTTGAAAACAAAATGGAAGAATGGATAACTAGAATAATCAATGCAGAGAAGGCCATAAATAAACTGACAGAGATAAAAACCATGACATGAGAAATACGTGACAAACGCACAAGCTTCAGTAACTGACTCGATCAACTGGAAGAAAGAGTATCAGTGATTGAGGATCAAATGAACGAAATGAAGCGAGAAGAGAAGTCTAAAGAAAAAAGAAGAAAAAGAAGTGAACAAAGCCTGCAAGAAGTATGGGATTATGTAAAAAGACCAAATCTCCGTCTGATTGGGGTGCCTGAAAGTGAGGAGGAAAATGGAAACAAGTTGGAAAACACTCTTCAGGATATCATCCAGGAGAACTTTCCCAACCTAATAGGGCAGGCCAACATTCAAATTCAGGAAATACAGAGAACGCCACAAAGATACTCCTCGAGAAGAGCAACTCCAAGACATATAATTGCCAGATTCACCAAAGTTGAAATGAAGGAAAAAATCTTAAGGGCAGCCAGAGAGAAAGGTCGGGTTACCCACAAAGGGAAGCCCATCAGATTAACAGCAGATCTCTCAGCAGAAACTCTCCAAGCCAGAAGAGAGTGGGGGCCAATATTCAACATTCTTAAAGAAAAGGATTTTAAACCCAGAATTTCATATCCAGCCAAACTAAGTTTCATAAGTGAAGGAGAAATACAATCCTTTACAGATAAGCAAATGCTTAGAGATTTTGTCACCACCAGGCCTGCCTTACCAGAGATCCTGAAGGAAGCACTAAACATGGAAAGGAACAACCGGTACCAGCCATTGCAAAAACATGCCAAAATGTATAGACCATCGAAGCTAGGAAGAAACTGCATCAACAAATGAGCAAAATAACCAGTTAATATCATAATGGCAGGATCAAGTTCACACATAACAATATTAACCTTAAATGTAAATGGACTAAATGCTCCCATGAAAAGACACAGACTGGCAAACTGGATAAAGAGACAAGACCCATCAGTCTGCTGTATTCAGGAGACCCATCTCACATGCAGAGACACACAGAGGCTCAAAATAAAGGGACGGAGGAAGATCTACCAAGCAAATGGAGAAAAAAAAAAAAAGCAGGGGTTGCAATCCTAGTCTCTGATAAAACGGACTTTAAACCATCAAAGATCAAAAGAGACAAAGAAGGCCATTACATAATGGTAAAGGGATCAATTCAATGAGAAGAGCTAACTATCGTAAATATATATGCACCCAATACAGGAGCACCCAGATTCATAAAGCAAGTCCTTAGACACTTATAAAGAGACTTAGACTCCCATACAATAATAATGGGAGACTTCAACACCCCACTGTCAACATTAGACAGATCAACGAGACAGAAAGTTAACAAGGATATCCAGGAACTGAACTCATCTCTGCAGCAAGCACATCTAATAGACATCTACAGAACCTCCACCCCAAATCAACAGAATATACATTCTACTCAGCACCACATCACACTTATTTCAAAATTGACCACATAATTGGAAGTAAGGCACTCCTCAGCAAATGTACAAGAACAGAAATTTTAACAAGCTGTCTCTCAGACCACAGTGCAATCAAACTAGAACTCAGGACTAAGAAGCTCAATCAAAACCGCTCAACTACATGGAAACTGAACAACCTGCTCCTGAGTGACGACTGGGTACATAATGAAATGAAGACAGAAATAAAGATGTTCTTTGAAACCAATGAGAACAAAGGTACAACATACCAGAAGCTCTGGGACACATTTAAAGCAGTGTGTAGAGGGAAATTTATAGCACTAAATACCCACAAGGGAAAGCTGGAAAGATCTAACATTGACACTCTAACATCACAATTAAAAGAACTAGAGAAGCAAGAGCAAACACATAAAAAAGCTAGCAGAAGGCAAGAAATAACTAAGATCAGAGCAGAACTGAAGGAGATAGAGACACAAAAAACCCTCCAAAAAATCAATGAATCCAGGAGTTGGTTTTTTGAAAAGATCAACAAAATTGATAGACCGCTAGCAAGACTAATAAAGAAGAAAAGAGAGAAGAATCAAATAGATGCAATAAAAAATGATAAAGGGGATATCACCACCGACCCCACAGATATACAGACAACCATCAGAGAATACTATAAACACCTCTATGCAAATAAACTAGAAAATCTAGAAGAAATGGATAATTTCCTGGACACTTACACTCTCCCAAGATTAAACCAGGAAGAAGTTGAATCCCTGAATAGACCAATAGCAGGCTCTGAAATTGAGGCAATAATTAATAGCCTACCAACCAAAAAAAGTCCAGGACCAGATGGATTCACAGCAGAATTCTACCAGAGATACAAGGAGGAGCTGGTACCATTCCTTCTGAAACTATTCCAATCAATAGAAAAAGAGAGAATCCTACCTAACTCATTTTATGAGGCCAACATCATCCTGATACCAAAGCCTGGCAGAGACACAACAACAAAAGAGAATTTTAGACCAATATCCCTGATGAACATCGATGCAAAAATCCTCAGTAAAATACTGGCAAACCGGATTCAGCAGCACATCAAAAGCTTATCCACCATGATCAAGTGGGCTTCATCCCTGGGATGCAAGGCTGGTTCAACATTCGCAAATCAATAAATGTAATCTAGCATATAAACAGAACCAAAGACAAAAACAGCATGATTATCTCAATAGATGAAGAAAAGGCCTTTGACAAAATTCAACAGCCCTTCATGCTAAAAACTCTCAATAAATTCGGTATTGATAGAATGTATCTCAAAATCATAAGAGCTATTTTTGACAAACTCACAGCCAATATCATACTGAATGGGCAAAAACTGGAAAAATTCCCTTTGAAAACTGGCACAAGACAGGGATGCCCTCTCTCACCACTCCTATTCAACATAGTGTTGGAAGTTCTGGCTAGGGCAATCAGGCAAGAGAAAGAAATAACGGGTATTCAGTTAGGAAAAGAAGAAGTCAAATTGTCCCTCTTTGCAGATGACATGATTGTATATTTAGAAAACCCCATTGTCTCAGCCCAAAATCTCCTTAAGCTGATAAGCAACTTCAGCAAATCTCAGGATACAAAATTAATGTGCAAAAATCACAAGCATTCTTATACACCAGTAACAGACAAACAGAGAGCCAAATCATGAATGAACTTCCATTCACAATTGCTTCAAAGAGAATGAAGTACCTAGGGATCCAACAGACAGGGGATGTAAAGGACCTCTTCAAGGAGAACTATAAACCACTGCTCAGTGAAATAAAAGAGGACACAAACAAATGGAAGAACATACCATGCTCACGGACAGGAAGAATCAATATCGTGAAATGGCCATACTGCCCAAGGTAATTTATAGATTCAATGCCATCCTCATCAAGCTACCAATGAGTTTCTTCACAGAATTGGAAAAAAATGCTTTAAAGTTCATATGGAACCAAAAAAGAGCCCACATTGCCACGACAATCCTAAGTCAAAAGAACAAAGCTGGAGGCATCACGCTACCTGACTTCAAACTATACTACCAGGCTACAGTAACCAAAACAGCATGGTACTGGTACCAAAACAGAGATATAGACCAATGGAACAGAACAGAGTCCTCAGAAATAATACCACACATCTACAACCATCTGATCTTTGACAAACCTGAGAGAAACAAGAAATGGGGAAAGGATTCCCTATTTAATAAATGGTGCTGGGAATATTGGCTAGCCATAAGTAGAAAGCTGAAACTGGATCCTTTCCTTACTCCTTATACGAAAGTTAATTCAAGATGGATTAGAGACTTAAATGTTAGACCTAATACCATAAAAACCCTAGAAGAAAACCTAGGTAATACCATTCAGGACATAGGCATGGGCAAGGACTTCATGTCTAAAACACCAAAAGCAATGGCAGCAAAAGTCAAAATTGACAAATGGGATCTAATTAAACTAAAGAGCTTCTGCACAGCGAAAGAAACTACCATCAGAGTCAACAGGCAACCTACAGAGTGGGAGAAAATTTTTGCAATCTACTCATCTGACACAGGGCTAATATCCAGAACCTACAAAGAATTCAAACAAATTTACAAGAAAAAAAGAAACAACCCCGTCAAAAAGTGGGTAAAGGATATGAACAGACCTTTCTCAAAAGAAGACATTTATACAGCCAACAGACACATGAAAAAATGCTCATCATCACTGGCCATCAGAGAAATGAAACCACAATGAGATACCATCTCACACCAGTTAGAATGACAATCATTAAAAAGTCAGGAAACAACAGGTGCTGGAGAGGTTGTGGAGAAATAGGAACACTCTTACACTGTTGGTGGGATTGTAAACTAGTTCAACCATTATGGAAAACAGTATGGCAATTCCTCAAGGATCTAGAACTAGAAGTACTCAGACTTCTTTGTGATGGGTGAATTCATCTCAGAGAGATACACCATTCTCTTCATGAAGCAGTTTGCTAACAATGTTTTCATGGAATCTGCAAAGTGATATTTGGGAGCTCATTGTGGCCTATGATGAAAATGGAAATATCCTCAGATAAAAACCGGAAGGAAGTTTTATGAGAAAGTGCTTTGTGAAGTGTGAATCCATCTCACTGAGTTACACATTTCTCTCCATAAAGCAGTTTGCTAACAGTGTTGTCGCGGAATCTGCAAAGTGATATTTGGAAGCACGTTCTGGCCTATGGTGAAAAAAGAAATATCCTCAGATTAAAACTGGAAAGAAGCGTCTGAAAGACTTCATTGTGAGGTGTGAATGCAACTCAAAGAGTTACACTGTACTTCTCATTGATCAGATTGCTAACACTGTTTTCTTGAAATCTGCAAAGGGATATTTCTTAGTGGAATTAAGCTTATGGTGACAATGGAAATATCCTCAGATAAAAACTAGAAAGAAGCTTTCTGAGAAAATTCTTTATGATGTGTTAATTCCACTGACAGAGCTGCACATTCTTCTCCATGAATCAGTTTGCTAACACTCTTTGTGGAATCCCCAAAGTGATATTTGGAAGCTCATTGTGGCCAATGGTGAAAAAGAAAATACCCTCAGATAAAATCTGGAAAGAAACGTTCTTAGAAACTACATTGTGATGTTTAAATGGAAGACACATAATTACACTTTTCTTTCATTGATCAGTTTGCTAACACTGATTTCTTGAAATTTGCAATGGGATATTTCCTAGCAAAATGAAGCTTACGTTGATAAAGGAATTATCCTCAGATAAAAACTGGAAGGAAGCTTTCTGAGAAACTGCTACAAGATGTGTGAATTCATCCCACGGAGCTAACACTGTCTGTCCATGAGGCAGTTTGCTAACACAGTTTTCTCAGAATCTGCCAAGTGATATTTGGGAGCACATTGAAACCTATGGTGAAAAAGGAAATATCCTCAGATGAAACCTAGAAAGAAGCTTTTTGAGAAACTGCTTTCTGATGTGTGAATTCATCTCACAGAGTTACACTTCAGTTTCATGGAGTTGTCTGTTACAACTGTTTTTGAGGAATCTGAGAATTGATACTTTGGATCGCATTGAAGCCTATGCTGACAAAGGAAATATCCTCAAATAAAAATGAGAAAGAAGCTTTCTGAGAGACTTCTTTGTGATGGGTGAATTCATCTCTAAGAGACACACCATTCTCTTCATGAAGCAGTTTGCTAACGGTGTTGTCATGGAATCTGCAAAGTGATATTTGGGAGCTCATTGTGGCCTATGGTGAAAATGGAAATATCCTCAGATAAAAACTGGAAAGAAGCTTTATGAGAAAGTGCTTTGTTCAGTGTGAATTCATCTCACTGAGTTACAGATTTCCCTCCATAAAGCAGTTTCCTAACACTGTTTTCGTGGAATCTGCAAAGTGATATTTCTTAGCGCAATTAAGCTTACGGTGACAATGGAATTATCCTCGGATAAAAACTAGAAAGAAGCTTTCTGAGAAAATTATTTATGATGTGTTAATTCCACTCACAGAGTTGCACATTCTTCTCCGTGAAGCAGTTTGCTAACACTCTTTTTGTGGAATCTGCAAAGTGATATTTGGAAGCTCATTGTGGCCAATGGTGAAAAAGAAAATATCCTCAGATAAAATCTGGAAAGAAACATTCTTAGAAACTGCATTGTGATGTCTAAATGAAAGACATATAATTACACTTTTCTTTCATTGATCAGTTTGCTAACACTGATTTCTTGAAATTTGCAATGGGATATTTCCTTGCGAAATGAAGCTTATGTTGATAATAGAAATATCCTCAGATAAAACTGGAAGGGGGCTTTCTGAGAAACTGCTACAAGATGTGTGAATTCATCCCACAGAGCTAAACCTTTCTCTCCATGAAGCAGTTTGCTAACACAGTTTTCTCGGAATCTGCCAAGTGATATTTTGGAGCACATTGAAACCTATGGTGAAAAAGGAAAAATCCTCAGATGAAACATAGAAAGAAGCTTTTTGAGAAACTGCTTTCTGATGTGTGAATTCATCTCAAAGAGTTACACTTCAGTTTCATGGAGCCATCTGTTACAACTGTTTTTGGGGAATCTGAGAATTGATATTTTAGATCGCATTGAAGCCTACGCTGACAAAGGAAATATCCTCAAATAAAAACGAGAAAGAAGCTTTCTGAGAGACTTCTTTGTGATGTGTGAGTTCATGTCAGAGAGATACACTATTCTCTTCATGAAGCAGTTTGCTAACAGTGTTGTCGTGGAATCTGTAAAGTGATATTGGGGAGCGCATTGAGGCCCACGGTGAAAATGGAAATATCCTGAGATAAAAACTGGAAAGAAGCTTTGTGAGAAAGTGGTTTATGAAGTGTGAATTCATCTCACTGAGTTACACATTTCTCTCCATAAAGCAGTTTCCTAAGACTGTTTTCATGGAAACTGCAAAGTGATATTTGGAAGCGCATTGTGGCCTATGGTGAAAAAAGAAATATCCTCAGATAAACACTGGAAAGAAGCATTCTGAGAGACTGCATTGCGAGGTGTGAATGCAACTCAGAGTTAAAATTTTCTTTTCATAGATCACTTTGCCGACACTGTTTTCTTGTAATCTGCAAAGGGATATTTCTTAACACATTGAAGCTTATGGTGACAAAGGATATAATCTCAGATAAAAGCTAGAAAGAAGCTTTCTGAGAAAATGCTTTATGATGTGTTAACTCCACTCACAGTGTTACACATTCTTCCATATGAAACAGTTTGCTAACACTCTTTTTGTGAAATCTGCTAAGTGATACTTGGAAGAGCATCATGACCTCTGGTGAAAAAGGAAATATCCTCAGAAAGAAACTGGAAAGAAGCGTTCTAAGAAACTGCACTGTGATGTGTGACTGCAAAACACAGTTACACTCTTCTTTTCATTGATAAGTTTGCTAACACTGTTTTCTTGAAATTTGCAATGAGATATTTCCTAGTGCAATGAAAGTTAGGCTGATAAAGGAAATATCCTCAGATAAATACTGGAAAGAAGCTTTCTGAGAAACTGCTATGAGATGTGTGAATTCATCTCATGGAGCTAAACCTTTCTCTCCATGAAGCAGTTTGCTAACAGTTTTCTCAGAATCTGCCAAGTGATATTTTGGAGCACATTGAAACCTATGGTGAAAAAGGAAATATCCTCAGATGAAACCTAGAAAGAAGCTTTTTGAGAAACTGCTTTCTGAATTCATCTTTGTGAATTCATCTCACAGAGTTACATTTCAGTTTCATGGAGCCGTCTGTACAACTGTTTTTTGGGAATCTGAGAATTGATGTTTTTGGGTCACATTGAAGTCTACACTGACAAAGGAAATATCCTCAAATAAAAATGAGAAAGAAGCTTTCAGATAGTTCTTTGTGATTGTGAATTCATCTCAGAGAGATATACTATTCTCTTCATGAAGCAGTTTGCTAACACTGTTGTTGTGGAATCTGCAAAGTGATATATGGAAGCGCATTGTGGCCTATGGTGAATAAAGAAATATCCTCAGACTAAAGCTGGAAAGAAGCGTTCTGAGAGACTGCATTCTGATGTGTGAATGCAACTCAAAGAGTTACACTGTGGTTTTCATTGATCAGTTTGCTAACACTGTTTTCTTGAAATCTGCAAAGGGATATTTCTTAGCACAATTAAACTTATGGTGACAATGGAAATATCCTTAGATGAAAACTAGAAAGAAGCTTTCTGAGAAAATTCTTTATGATGTGTTTACTCCACTCACCGAGTTGCACATTCTTCTCCATGAAGCAGTTTGCTAACACTCTTTTTGTGGAATCAGCAAAGTGATATTTGGAAGCTCCTTGTGGCCAGTGGTGAAAAAGGAAATATTCTCAGATAAAAACTGGAAAGAAGCGCTCTTAGAAACTGCATTGTGATATTTAAATGCAAGACACAGAGTTACACTTTTGTTTTCATTGATCTGTTTGCTAACACTGTTTTCTTGAAATTTGCAATGGGATATATCCTAGCGAAATGAAGCTTATGTTGATAAAGGAAATATCCTCAGATAAAAGCTGGAAAGAAGCTTTCTGAGAAACTGCTACAAGATGTGTGAATTCATCCCACGGAGCTAACACTGTCTGTCCATGAGGCAGTTTGCTAACACAGTTTTCTCAGAATCTGCCAAGTGATATTTGGGAGCACATTGAAACCTATGGTGAAAAAGGAAATATCCTCAGATGAAACCTAGAAAGAAGCTTTTTGAGAAACTGCTTTCTGATGTGTGAATTCATCTCAAAGAGTTACACTTCAGTTTCATGGAGCCTTCTGTACAACTGTTTTTGGGGAATATGAGAATTGCTGTTTTTGGATTGCATTGAAGTCTACGCTGACAAAGGAAATATCCTCAAATAAAAATGAGAAAGAAGCTTTCAGATAGTTCTTTGTGATTGTGAATTCATCTCAGAGAGATATACTATTCTCTTCATGAAGCAGTTTGCTAACACTGTTGTGGAATCTGCAAAGTGAGATATGGAAGTGCATTGTGGCCTATGGTGAAAAAAGAAATATCCTCAGACAAAAACTGGAAAGAAGCGTTCTGAAAGACTGCATGGTGATGTGTCAATGCAACTCAAAGAGTTACACTGATCTTATCATTGATCAGTTTGCTAACACTATTTTCTTGAAATCTGTAAAAGGATATTTCTTAGCGCAATTAAGCTTACAGTGATAATGGAAATATCCTGAGATGAAAACTAGAAAGAAGCTTTCTGAGAAAATTCTTTGTGATGTGTTAATTCAACTCACCGAGTTAAACATTCTCTTCCATGAAGCAGTTTGCTAACACTCTTTACGTGGAATCTGCAAAGTGATATTTGGAAGCTCCTTGTGGCCAGTGGTGAAAAAGGAAATAACCTCAGATAAAAACTGGAAAGAAGCATTCTTAGAAACTGCATTGTGATGTTTAAATGCAAGGCAGAGAGTTACTCTTTTCTTTTTATTGATCAGTTTGCTAACACTTTTTTCTTGAAATTTGCAATGGGATATTTCCTAGCAAAATGAAGCTTACATTGATAAAGGAAATATCTTCAGATAAAAACTGGAAGGAAGCTTTCTGAGAAACTGCTATGAGATGTGTGAATTCATCTCATGGAGCTAAACCTTTCTCTCCATGAAGCAGTTTGCTAACACAGTTTTCTCAAAATCTGCCAAGTGATATTTGGGAGCACATTGAAACATATGGTGAAAAAGGAAATATTCTCAGATGAAACCTAGAAAGAAGCTTTTTGAGAAACTGCTTTCTGATATGTGAATTCATCTCACAGAGTTACACTTCAGTTTCATGGAGCCGTCTGTTACAACTGTTTTTTGGGAATCTGAGAATTGATATTTTGGATTGCATTGAAGCCTATGCTGACAAAGAAAATATCCTCAAATAAAAACGAGAAAGAAGCTTTCTGAGAGACTTCTTTGTGATGTGTGAAGTCATCTCAGAGAGATACACCGTTCTCTTCATGAAACAGTTTGCTAACACTGCTGTCGTGGAATCTGCAAAGTGATATTTGGGAGCGAATTGAGGCCAATGCTGAAAATGGAATTATCCTCAGATAAAAACTGCAAAGAAGCGTTCTGACAAACTGCATTGTGATGTCTTAATGCAACTCTCAGAGTTACATGTTTTGTTTTCATTGATCAGACTGCTAACACTGTTTTCTGGAAATCTGCATTGGGATATATCTTAGTGCAGTGAAGCTTCCGGTGACAAAGGAAATATTCTCAGATAAAAACTAAAAAGAAGCTTTCTGAGAAACTGCATTCTGATATGTGAATTCATCTCACAGAGTTAGACATTTCTCTCCATGAATTCATTTGCTAACACTGTTTTCATGGAATCTGCAAAGTGAACTTTCAGAGTGCATTGTGGCCTGCGGTGAAAAAGGAAACATCCTCAAATAAAAACTGCAAAGAAGAGTTCTGATACTGCCTTGTTATATGTGAATGCAACTCACAGAGTTACCCTTTTTTTTTCACTGACTGGATTGCTAACACTGTTTTTTTGAAATCTGCAATGGGATATTTCTTAGCGCAATGAAGCTTACAGCGGCAAAGGAAATATCCTCAGATAAAAACTGGAAAGAAGCTTTCTGAGAAAGTGCTTTGTGAAGTGTGAATTCACCTCACAGATTTAAACATTTCTTTCCATAATGCAGTTTGCTAACACTGTTTTTGTGAAATCTGCAAAGTGATATCTGGAAGCGCATTGTGGCCTCTGGTGAAAAAAGAAATATCCTCATATAAATACTGGACAGAAGCGTTCTGAGAGACTGCATTCTGATGTGTGAATGCAACTCAAAGAGTTACACTGTTGTTTTCATTGATCAGTTTGCTAACACTGTTTCCTTGAAATCTGCAAAGGGATATTTCTTAGCATAATTAAGCTTAAGGTGACAATGGAAATATTCTCAACCAGAAAGAAGTTTTCTGACAAAATTCTTTATGATGTGTTAAATCCACTCACAGAGTTACACATTCTTCTTCATGAAGTAGTTTGCTAACACTTTTCGTGGAATCTGCAAAGTGATATTTGGAAGCTCCTTGTAGCCAATGATGAAAAATGAAATATCCTCAGATAAAAACTGGAAAGAAGCGTTCTTGGAAACTGCATTGTGATGTTTAAATGCAAGACACAGAGTTACACTTTTCCTTTTATGGATCAGTTTGCTAACACTGTTTTCTTGAAATTTGCAATGGGACATTTCCTAGTGAAATGAAACTTATGTTTATAAAGAAAATATCCTCAGATAAAAACTGGAAGGAAGCTTTCTGAGAAACTGCTATGAGATGTGTGAATTCATCTCATGGAGCTAAACCTTTCTCTCCATGAAGCAGTTTGCTAACACAGTTTTTTCGGAATCTGCCAAGTGATATTTAGGAGCACACCGAAACATATGGGGAAAAAGGAAATATCCGGAGATGAAACCCGGAAAGAAGCTTTTTGAGAAACTGCTTTCTGATGTGTGAATTCATCTCACAGAGTTACACTTCGTTTCATGGAGCTGTCTGTTACAACAGTTTTTGGGGAATCTGAGAATCGATATTTTGGGTCACATTGAAGCCTACGCTGACAAAGGAAACATCTTCAAATAAAAACGAGAATAAAGCTTTATGAGAGACTTCTTTGTGATTGGGTTTTCATCTCCGAGAGATATACCATTCTTTTCAAGAAGCAGTTTGCTAACACTGTTGTCGTGGAGTCTGTGAAGTATTATTTGGAAGTGCATTGTGGCATATGGTGAAAAAAGAAATATCCCCAGATAAAAATCTGCAAAGGCATATTTCATAACGCATTGAAGCTTATGGTGACAAAGGAAATATTGTCAAATAAAAACGAGAAGGAAACTTTCTGAGAGACTTCCTTGTGATGTGTGAATTCATCACAGAGAGATACACCATTCTCTTCATGTAGCAGTTTGCTAACACTGTAGTCGTGGAATCTGCAAAGTCATTTGGAAGTGCATTGTGGGCTATGATGAAGAAGAAATATCCTACAATAAAAACTGGAAAGAAGTGTTGTGAAAATCTGCATGTGATGTGTGAATGCAACTCAAAGAGTTACACTGTGGTTTTCATTGATCAGTTTGCTAACACTGCTTTCTTGAAATCTGTGAAGGGATATTTCTTAGCTCAATTAAGCTTGCTGTGACAATGGAAATATCCTCAGATAAAAACTAGAAAGAAGCTTTCTGAGAAAACTCTTTATGATGTGTTAATTCCACTCAGAGAGTTACACATTCCCTCTCCATTTAAGCAGTTTATTAACACTCTTTCCGTGGAATCTGCAAAGTGATATTTGGAAGCTCATTGTGGCCAATGGTGAAAAAGGAAATATCCTCAGATAAAATCTGGAAAGAAGCATTCTTAGAAACTGCATTGTGATGTTTAAATGCAAGACACAGAGTTACACTTTTATTTTCATTGATCTGTTTGCTAACACTGTTTTCTTGAAATTTGCAATGGGATATTTCCTTGCAAAATGAAGCCAATGTTGATAATGGAAATATTCTCAGATAAAAACTGGAAAGAAGCTTTCTGAGAAACTGCTATGAGATGTGTGAATTCATCCCACAGAGCTAAACCTTTCTCTCCATGAAGCAGTTTGCTAACACAGTTTTCTCAAAATCGGCCAAGTGATATTTCAGAGCGCATTGAAACCTATGGTGTAAAAGGAAATATCCTCAGATGAAACCTAGAAAGAAGCTTTCTGAGAAACTACTTCCTGAAGTGTGAATTTATCTCATGGAGTTACTCTTCAGTTACATGGGGCCATCTGTTACAACTGTTTTTGGGGAATCTGAGAACTGATCATTTGGATCACATTGAAACCTATGCTAACAAAGGAAATATCCTCAAATAAAAACGAGAAAGAAACTTTCTGAGAGACTTCTTTGTGATGTGTGAGTTCATGTCAGAGAGATACACCATTCTCTTCATGAATCTGTTTGCTTACAGTCTTGCTGTGGAATCTGCAAAGTGATATTTTGGAGTGCATTGAGGCCTATGGTGAAAATGGAAATATCCTCAGATAAAAACTGGAAAGAAGCTTTATGAGAAAGTGTTTTGTGAAGTGTGAATTCACCTCACTGAGTTATGCATGTCTCTCCATAAAGCAGTTTGCTATGTCTGTTTTTGTGGAATTTGCAAAGTGATATTTGGAAGCACATTGTGGCCTATGGAGAAAAAATGAATATCCTCAGATAAGAACTAGAAAGAAGCGTTCTGAGAGACTGCATTGTGAGGTGTGAATGCAACTCAAAGAGTTACGTTTTTCTTTTCATTGATCACTTTGCTGACACTGTTTTCTTGAAATCTGCAAAGGCAGATTTCTTAACGTATTGAAGCTTATGGTGACAAAGGAAATATCATCAGATAAAAACTAGAAAGAAGCTTTCTGAGAAAATGCTTTATGATGTGTGAATTCCACTCACAGTGTTACACATTCTTTCACATGAAGCAGTTTTCTAACACTCTTTTCGTGGAATCTGCAAAACGACACTTGAAAGAGCATGGTGGCATCTGGTGAAAAAGGAAATATCCTCAGATAAAATCTGGAAAGAAGCATTCTAAGAAACTGCATTGTGATGTGTGATTGCAAGACACAGAGTTACATTCTTCTTTTCATTGATCAGTTTGCTCACACTGTTTTCTCGAAATTTGCAATGGGATATTTCCTAGCAAAATGAAGCTTATGTTGATAAAGAAAATATCCTCAGATAAATACTGGAAAGAAGCTTTCTGAGAAACTGCTATGAGATGTGTGAATTCATCCCATGGAGCTAAACCTTTCTCTCCATGAAGCAGTTTGCTAACACAGTTTTCTCAGATTCTGTCAAGTGATATTAGGGACCACTTTGAAACCTATGGTGAAAAAAGAAATATCCTCAGATGAAACATAGAAAGAATCTTTCTAAGAAACTGCTTTCTGATGTGTGATTTCATCTCACAGAGTTACACTTCAGTTTCATGGAGCCTTCTGTTACCACTGTTTTTGGGGAATCTGAGAATTGATAATTTGGTTCACATAGAAGCCTATGCTGACAAAGGAAATATCCTCAAATTAAAAACGAGAAAGAAGCTTTCTGAGAGACTTCTTTGTGATGTGTGAATTCATGTCAGAGGGATACACCATTCTCTTCATGAAGCAGTTTGCTAACATTGTTCTCGTGGAGTCTGCAAAGTGATATTTGGAAGCGCTTCATTGCCTATGGTGAAAAATCAAATATCCTCAGATAAAAACTGGAAAGAAGCATTCTGAGAGACTGCATGGTGATGTGTGAATGCAACTCAAAAAGATACACTGTTGTTTTCATTGATCAGTTTGCTAACATTGTTTTCTTGAAATCTGCAAAGGGATATTTCTTAGCGCAATTAAGCTTACAGTGTCAATGGAAATATCCTCAGATAAAAACTAGAAAGAAGTTTTCTGAGAAAATTCTTTATGATGTGTTAATTCCACTCACAGAGTTACACATTCTCTCTCCATGAAGCAGTATGCTAACACTCTTTTCATGGAATCTGCAAAGTGATATTTGGGAGCCCATTGAGGCCTGTGGTGAAAATGGAAATATCCTCAGGTAAAAACTGGAAAGAAGCTTTATAAGAAAGTGCTTTGTGAAGTGTTAATTCACCTAACTGAGTTACACAATTATCTTCTAAAGCAGTTTGCCAATACTGTTTTCGTGGAATCTGCAAAGTGATATTTGGAAGCGCATTGTGGCCTATGGTGAAAAAAGAAATATCCTTAGATAAAAACTGGAAAGAAGCGTTCTGAGAGACTGTGTTGTGAGGTCTCAAAGAGTTACAACTTAGTCTTCATGAAGCAGTTTTCTAACACTGTTTTCATGGAATCTGCAAAGCAATATTTGGGAGTGCATTGAGGCCTTGGGTGAAAAAGGAAGTATCCTTAGATAATAACGAGAAAGAAGCTTTCTGAGAAATTGCTTTCTGATGTGTGAATTCATCACACAGAGATTCACCTTTCCTTTCTTATAGCAGTTTGCTAACACTGTTTTCATGGAATCTGCAAAGTAATATTTGGGAGCACTTTGAGGCCTATAGTGAAAAAGGAAATATCCACAGATAAAAACTGGCAAGAAGCATTGTGAGAAACTGCACTGTGATGTGTGAATGCAACTCACAGTGTTACACTTTTCTATTCATTGATCAGTTTGCTGAACAGTTTTCTTGAAATCTGCAATGGGATAGTTCTTAGAGCAATGAATCTTATGGTGACAAGGGAAATATCCTCAGATAAAAACGTGAAAGAAGCTTTCTGAGAAATTGCTTTCTGATATGTGACTTCATCTCACAGATTTACACCACTACCTCGTGGAGCCACTGGCTAACCCTGTTTTTGTGGAATCTGAGAATTGATATTTCGGATCGCTTTGAAGAATATATGGCCAGAGGAAATATCCTCAGATAAAAATGAAAAAAGAGCTTTCTGAGAAACTTCTTTGTGATGTGTGAATTCATCTCACAGAGTTACAGCTTTCTCTTCATGAAGCTGTTTGCTAAGATGGTTCTCGTGGAATCTGCTAAGTAATATTTGGGGGCGCATTGAGGGCTATGGTGAAAAAGGAAACATCTTCAGATAAAAACTGGAAAGAAGCGTTCTGAGAAACTGCATTGTGATGTAGTGTGAATGCAACTCACACAGTAACACTTTTCATTGTTCAGTTTGCTAACACTGTTTTCTTGAAATCTGCGATGAGTTATTTCTTAGTGCAGTGAAGCTAATGGTGACAAAGGAAATATCCTCAGATAAAAACTAGAAAGAAGCTTTCTGAGAAACTGCTGTGTGATGTGTGAATTCATCACACAGAGTTACACTTTCGTTTCATGGAGCAGTCTATTACAACTATCTTTGGGGAATCTGAGAATGGATACTTTGGATTGCATACTGGCCTATGCTGATAAAGGAAATATCATCAATTAAAAGCATGAAAGTAGCTTTCTGAGAAACTTTTTTGTGATATGTGAATTCATCTCAGGGAGATACAACGTAGTTTTCATGAAGCAGATTGCTAACACTGTTTTTGTGGAATCTGCAAAGTGATATTTGGGAGCACCTAGAGGCCTATGGTGAAAAAGGAAATATCTTCAGATAATAAATAGAAAGAAGCTTTCTGAATAATTGCTTTCTAATGTGTGAATTCATCACACAGAGATTCACCTTTCCCTTTTTGTAGCAGTTTGCTGACACTGTTTCCCTGGAATCTGCAAAGTGATAGTTGGGAGCACTTTGAGGTCAATGGTGAAAAAGGACACACCAAGAGATAAAAACGGGAAAGAAGCATTCTGAGAAACTGCATTGTGATGTGTGAATGAAACTCACAGAGTTACACTTTACTCTTCATTGATCAGTTTGTTAACACAGTTTTCTTGAAATCTGCAATGGGATGCTTCTTAGCCAAATGAAGCTTATGGTGACAAAGGAAATATCAGATAAAAACTAGAAAGAAGACTTCTGAGAAACTTTTTCGTGATACGTGAATTCATCTTACAGAGTTACAACGTAATTTTCATGAAGCACATTGCTAACACTGTTTTCGTGGAATCTGTAAAGTGATATGTGGGAGCACATTCAAGCCTATGGTGAAAAAGGAAATATCCTTAGATAATAACTAGAAAGAAGCTTTCTGAGTAATTGTTTTTTTATGTGTGAATTCATCACACAGTGATTCACCATTCCCTTCTTGTAGCAGTTTGCTAACACTGTTTTCATGGAATCTGCAAAGTGATATTTAGGAGCGCTTTGAGGCCTATGGTGAAAAAGGAAATACCCACAGATAAAAACGGGAAAGAAGCATTCTGAGAAACTGTATTGCAATGTGTGAATGCAACTCACAGAGTTACACTTTTCTCTTCAGGCATCAGTTTGCTAACACAGTTTTCTTGAAATCTGCAATGGGATACTTCTTAGCGCTATGCAGCTTACAATGACAAAGGAGATATTCTCAGATACAAACGTGAAAGAAGCTTTCTGGGAAATTGCTTTCTGATATGTGACTTCATCTCACAGAGTTACACCACTATTTCAGGAGCCATTTGCACATCACAAAGAAGTTTCTCAGAATGCTTCATTCCGGTTTTTCTTGGAGGATATTTCCTTTGTGCTTATACTCTTCAAATCCATCCGAAATATCAGTTCTCAGAATCCACAAAAACAGTGCTGGCAAACGGCTGTTAGATGAAGTCACATATCAGAAAGCAATTTCTCAGAAGGCATCTTTCTCATTTTTATCTGAGGATATTTCCTTTGGCCATATAGTCTTCAAAGCGATCTGAAATCTCAGTTCTCAGATTCCACAAAAACAGGGCTCGCAAAGGGCTCCACGTAATAGTGGTGTAACTCTGGAAGATGAAGTCACATATCAGAAAGCAATATCTCAGAAAGCTTCTCTCACGTTTTTAATGAGGATATTTCCTTTATCAGCAGAGGCCTCAATGCGATCCAAATTATCCCTTCTCAGATTCCCCAAAGACAGTGCTAATAGACTGCTCAATGAAACGAAAGTGTAATTCTGTGAGATGAATTCACACATCACAAAGCAGTTTCTCAGAAAAGCTTCTTTCTAGTTCTTATCTGATGATATTTCCTTTGTCACTGTAAGCTTCATTGCGCTAAGAATTATCCCATTGCAGCTTTCAAGAAAATAGTGTCAGCAAACTGATCAATGAAAAGAAAAGTGCAATTCTGTGAGTTGCATTCACACGTCACAATGCAGTTTCTCAGAACGCTTCTTTCCACTTTTTATCTGAGGATATTTCCTTTTTCTCCATATCCCTCAATGCCCTCCCAAATATCACTTTGCAGATTCCATGAGAACAGTGTTAGCAAATGGCTTCATGCAGAGAAAGGTGTAACTCTGTGAGATGAATTCACACATCACAAAGAAGTTTCTCAGAAAGCTTCATTCCGTTTTTTATCTGAGGATATTTCCTTTGTCCTTATACTCTTCAAACCCATCTGAAATATCAGTTCTCAGAATCCACAAAAACAGTGCTAGCAAACGGCTCCATGAAATAGTGGTGTAACTCTGTGAGATAAAGTCACATATCAGAAAGCAATTTCTCAGAAAGCTTCCTTCTAGGGTTTATCTGAGGATATTTCCTTTGTCAGCATAAGCTTCATTGCGCTTAGAAGTATCCCACTGCAGGTTTCAAGAAAACTGTGTTAGCAAACTGATCAATGAAAAGAAAAGTGTAACTCTGTGAGTTGCATTCACATGTCACAATGCAGTTTCTCAGAACGTTTCTTTCCAGTTTTTATCTGAGGATATTTCCTTTTTCTCCATAGCCCTTAATGCGCTCCTAAATATCACTTTGCAGATTCCACGAGAACAGTGTTACCAAACAGCTTCATGAAGAGAAAGGTGTAACTCTGTGAGATGAATTGACACTACACAAAAAAGTTTCCCAGAAATTTTCTTTCTCGTTTTTTCCTTAGAATAGTTCCTTTGGTGGTATAGTCTTCAAAGCAATCCGAAATATCAGTTCTAAGATTCCAGAAAAACAATGCTAGCAGACGACTCCAGGAAATACAGAAGTAATTCAGTGAGTTGAATTCACACATCACAAAGCAGTTTCTCAGAAAGCTTCTTTCTTTTTTGGTCTGAGGATATTTGTGGTCTCAAAGTGCCCCCGTGTGTCTCAATGCAGATTCTGCAAAAACACTGTTAGCAAGCATCTCAATGAAAACAATGATGTATATCTGTGAGCTGAATTCACCCATATGAAAGCAGTTTCTGAGAACGCTTCTCTGCAGTTTTTGTCTGAGGATATTTCATTATTCACCATGGAATTCAATGATATCCAAGATATCACTTCTGAGATTCCACAAAATCAGTGCTAGCAAACGCCCCCACGAACTAGTGGTGTAACTCTGTGAGATGAAGTCACACATGACAAAGAAGTTTCTCAGAAAGCATCTTTCTCGTTTTTATCTGAGGATATTTCCTTTGGCCATACAGTCTTCAAAGTATTCCGAAATATCTGTTCTCAGATTCCACAAAAAGGTCTAGGAAACGGCTCCACGAAATAGTGGTGTAACTCTGTGAGATGAAGTCACATATCAGAAAGCAATTTCTCAGAAATCTTCTTTCACATTTTTATCTGAGGATATTTCCTTTGCCACTGTAAGCTTCATTGTGCTAAGAAGTATCCCATTGCAGATTTCAAGAAAACTGTGTTAGCAAACTGAACAATGAAGAGAAAAGTGTAACTCTGTGAGTTGCATTCACATGTCACAAAAGTACAGTTTCTCAGAACGCTTCTTTCCACTTTTTATCTGAGGATATTTCTTTTTTTACCATAGGCCTCAAAGCACTCCCAAATATCACTTTGCAGATTCCACGACAACAGTGCTAGCAAACTGGTACAAGAAGGGATAGGTGAATCTCTGTGTGATGAATTCACACATGGAAAGCAATTTCTCAGAAAGCCTCTTCTTCGTTATTATCTGAGTACACATCCTTTTTCAACATAGGCTTCAATGCCCTCCCAAATATCACTTTGCAGATTCCACAAAAACAGTGTCAGCAAACTGCTTCATGAAGACTAAGTTGTGACTCTGTGAGATGAATTCACATATCACAAAGAAGTTTCTCAGAAAGCTTCTTTCACGTTTTTAATTGAGGATATTTCCTCTATCAGCGTAGGCCTCAATGCAATCCAAAGTATCTATTCTCAGATTTCCCAAAGACAGGGGTAAAAGATTGCTCCATGAAACGAAAGTGTAACTCTGTGAGATGAATTCACACATCACAAAGCAGTTTCTTAGAAATCTTATTTTTAGTTTTTATCTGAGGATATTTCCTTTGTCACCGTAAACTTCATTGCGCTAAGAAATATCCCACTGCAGATTTCAAGAAAACAGTGGTAGCAAACTGATCAATGAAAAGAAAAGTGTAACTCTGTGAGTTGCATTCACACATCACAATGCAGTTTCTCACAACGCTTCTTTCCAGTTTTTATCTGAGGATATTTCCTTTTTCACCATAGCCCTCAATGCGCTCCTAAATATCACTTTGTAGATTCCACGAGAACAGTGTTAGCAAATGGCTTCACGCAGAGAAAGGTGTAACTCTGTGAGATGAATTCACACATCACAAAGAAGTTTCTCAGAAAGATTCAATCCGGTTTTTCTCTGAGTATATTTCCTTTGTCCTTATACTCTTCAATCCCATCCAACATATCAGTTCTCAGAATCCGCTAAAACAGTGCTAGCAAACGGCTTCACAAAATACTGGTGTAACTCTGAGAAATGAAGTCACATATCAGAAAGCAATTTCTCAGAAATCTTCTTTCACAATTTTATCTGAGGATATTTCCTTTGGTCGTATAATTTTCTTTTTTTTATTACTATACTTTAAGTTCTAGGGTACATGTGCATAACGTGCAGATTTGTTACGTATGTATACTTGTGCTATGTTGTTGTGCTGCACCCATCAACTCGTCAGCACCCATCAACTCGTCATTTACATCAGGTATAACTCCCAATGAAATCCCTCCCCTCTCCCCCCTCCCCATGATAGGTCCTGGTGTGTGATGTTCCCTTTCCCGAGTCCAAGTGATCTCATTGTTCAGTTCCCACCTATGAGTGAGAACATGCAGTGTTTAGTTTTCTGTTCTTGTGATAGTTTGCTGAGAATGATGGTTTCCAGCTGCATCCATGTCCCTACAAAGGACACAAACTCATCCTTTTTTATGACTGCATAGTATTCCATGGTGTATATGTGCCACATTTTCTTAATCCAGTCTGTCACTGATGGACATTTGGGTTGATTCCAAGTCTTTGCTATTGTGAATAGTGCCGCAATAAACATACATGTGCATGTGTCTTTATAGCAGCTTGATTTATAACCCTTTGGGTCTATACCCAGTAATGGGATGGCTGGGTCATACCGTACTTCTAGTTTTAGCTCCTTAAGGAATCGCCATACTGTTTTCCATAATGGTTGAACTAGTTTACAATCCCACCAACAGTGTAAAGGTGTTCCTATTTCTCCACATCCTCTCCAGCACTTGGTGTTTCCTGACTTTTTAACGATTGCCATTCTAACTGGTGTGAGGTGGTATCTCATTGTGGTTTTGATTTGCATTTCTCTGATGGCCATTGATGATGAGCATTTTTTCATGTGTCTGTTGGCTGTATGAATGTCTTCTTTTGAGAAATGTCTGTTCATATCCTTTGCCCACTTTTTGATGGGGCTGTTTGTTTTTTTCTTGTAAATTTGTTTGAGTTCTTTGTAGGTTCTGGATATTAGCCCTTTGTCAGATGAGTAGATTGCAACAATTTTCTCCCATTCTGTAGGTTGCCTGTTCACTCTGATGGTAGTTTCTTTTGCTGTGCAGAAGACCTTTAGTTTAATGAGATCCCATTTGTCAATTTTGGCTTTTCTTGCCATTGCTTTTGGTGTTTTAGACATGAAGTCCTTGCCCATGCTTATGTCCAGAATGGTATTACCTAGGTTTTCTTCTAGGGTTTTTATGGTATTAGGTCTAATGTTTAAGTCTCTAATCGATCTTGAATTAATTTTCATATAAGGAGTAAGGAAAGGATCCAGTTTCAGCTTTCTACTTATGGCTAGCCAATATTCCCAGCACCATTTATTAAATAGGGAATCCTTTCCCCATTACTTGTGTTTCTCAGGTTTATCAAAGATCAGATGGCTGTAGATGTGTGGTATTATTTCCGAGGACTCTGTTCTGTTCCATTGGTCTATATCTCTGTTTTGGTACCAGTACCATGCTGTTTTGGTTACTGTAGCCTTGTAGTATAGTTTGAAGTCGGGTAGCGTGATGCCTCCAGCTTTGTTCTTTTGACTTAGGATTGTCGTGGCAATGCGTGCTCCTTTTTGGTTCTAAATGAACTTTAAAGCAGTTTTTTCCAATTCTGTGAAGAAACTCATTGGTAGCTTGATGGGGTTGGCATTGAATCTATAAATAACCTTGGGCAGTATGGCCATTTTCACGATATTGATTCTTCCTATCCATGAGCACGGTATGTTCTTCCATTTGTTTATGTCTTCTTTTATTTCACTGAGCAGTGGTTTGTAGTTCTCCTTGAGGAGGTCCTTTACATAGCTTGTAAGTTGGATTCCTAGGAATTTTATTCTCTTTGAAGCAATTGTGAACGGAAGTTCATTCCTGATTTGGCTCTCTGTTTGTCTGTTACTGGTGTAAAAGAATGCTTGTGATTTTTGCACATTAATTTTGTATCCTGAGACTTTGCTGAAGTTGCTTATCAGCTGAAGGAGATTTTGGGGTGAGATAATGGGGTTTTCTAAATATACAATCATGTTATCTGCAAAGAGGGACAATTTGACTTCTTCTTTTCCTAACTGAATACTGCTTCTTTCTTTCTCTTGCCTGATTGCCCTAGCCAGAACTTCCAACACTATGTTGAATGGGAGTGGTGAGAGAGGGCATCCCTGTCTTGTGCCAGTTTTCAAAGGGAATTTTTCCAGTTTTTGCCCATTCAGTATGATATTGGCTGTGGGTTTGTCAAAAATAGCTCTTATTATTTTGAGATACGTTCCAACAATACCGAATTTATTGAGAGTTTTTAGCATGAAGGGCTGTTGAATTTTGTCAAAAGCCTTTTCTGCATCTATTGAGACAATCATGTGGTTTTTGTCTTTGGTTCTGTTTATATGCTGGATTACGTTTATTGATTTACGTATGTTGAACCATCCTTGCATCCCAGGGATGAAGCCCACTTGATCATGGTGGATAAGCTTTTTGATGTGCTGCTGAATCCGGTTTGCCAATATTTTACTGAGGATTTCTGCATCAATGTTCATCAGGGATATTGGTCTAAAATTCTCTTTTGTTGTTGTGTCTCTGCCAGGCTTTGGTATCAGGATGATGTTGGCCTCATAAAATGAGTTAGGGAGGATTCCCTCTTTTTCTATTGATTGGAATAGTTTCAGAAGGAATGGTACCAGCTCCTCCTTGTATCTCTGGTAGAATTCTGCTGTGAATCCATCTGGTCCTGGACTTTTTTTGGTTGGTAGGTTATTAATTATTGCCTCAATTTCAGAGCCTGCTATTGGTCTATTCAGGGATTCAGCTTCTTCCTGGTTTAGTCTTGGGAGAGTGTAAGTGTCCAGGAAATTATCCATTTCTTCTAGATTTTCTAGTTTATTTGCGTAGAGGTGTTTATAGTATCCTCTGATGGTAGTTTGTATTTCTGTGATGTTGATGGTGATATACCCTTTATGATTTTTTATTGCATCTATTTGATTCTTCTCTCTTTTCTTCTTTATTAGTCTTGCTAGCAGTCTATCAATTTTGTTGATCTTTTCAAAAAACCAACTCTTGGATTCATTGATTTTTTGGAGGGTTTTTTGTGTCTCTATCTCCTTCAGTTCTGCTCTGATCTTAGTTATTTTTTGCCTTCTGCTGGCTTTTGAATGTGTTTGCTCTTGCTTCTCTAGTTCTTTTAATTGTGATGTTAGAGTGTCAATTTTAGATCTTTCCTGCTTTCTCTTGTGGTCATTTAGTGCTATAAATTTCCCTCTACACACTGCTTTAAATGTGTCGCAGAGATTCTGGTATGTTGTATTTTTGTCTCATTGGTTTCAAAGAACATCTTTATTTCTGCCTTCATTTTGTTATGTACCCAGTAGTCATTCAGGAGCAGGTTGTTTAGTTTCCATGTAGTTGAGCGGTTTTGATTGAGTTTCTTAGTCCTGAGTTCTAGTTTGATTGCACTGTGGTCTGAGAGACAGTTTGTTATAATTTCTGTTCTTGTACATTTCCTGAGGAGTGCTTTACTTCCAATTATGTGGTCAATTTTGGAATAAGTGTGATGTGGTGCTGAGTAGAATGTATATTCTTTTGATTTGGGGTGGAGAGTTCTGTAGATGTCTATTATGTCTGCTTGCTGCAGAGCTGAGTTGAATTCCTGGATATCCTTGTCAAATTTCTGTCTCGTTGATCTGTCTAATGTTGACAGTGGGTTATTGAAGTCTCCCGTTATTATTGTATGAGAGTCTAAGTCTCTTTGTAAGTGTCTCAGGACTTGCTTTATGAATCTGGGTGCTCCTGTATTGGGTGCATATATATTTAGGATAGTTAGCTCTTCCTGTTGAATTGATCCCTTTACCATTATGTAATGGCCTTCTTTGTCTCTTTTGATCTTTGATGGTTTAAAATCTGTTTTATCAGAGACTAGGATTGCAACCACAGCTTTTTTTTTGTTCTCCATTTGCTTGGTAGATCTTCCTCCGTCCCTTTATTTTAAGCCTATATGTCTCTGCATGTGAGATGGGTCTCCTGAATACAGCAGACTGATGGGTCTTGACTCTTTATCCAGTTTGCCAGTCTGTGTCTTTTCATGGGAGCATTTAGTCCATTTACATTTAAGGTTAATATTGTTATGTGTGAACTTGATCCTGTCATTATGATGTTAGCTGGTTATTTTGCTCGTTAGTTGATGCAGTTTCCTCCTAGCCTCGATGGTCTTTACATTTTGGCATGTTTATGCAATGGGTGGTACTGGTTTTTCCTTTCCATGTTTAGTGCTTCCTTCAGGGTCTCTTGTAAGGCAGGTCTGGTGGTGACAAAATCTCTAAACATTTGCTTATCTATAAAGGATTTTATTTCTCCTTCACTTATAAAACTTAATTTGGCTGGATATGAAATTCTGGGTTGAAAATTCTTTTCTTTAAGAATGTTGAATATTGGCCCCCACTCTCTTCTGGCTTGTAGAGTTTCTGCCAAGAGATCTGCTGTTAGTCTGATGGGCTTCCCTTTGTAGGTAGCCAGACCTTTCTCTCTGGCTGCCCTTAAGATTTTTTTCTTCATTTCAACTTTGGTGAATCTGGCAATTATATGTCTTGGAGTTGCTCTTCTCGAGGAGTATCTTTGTGGCGTTCTCTGTATTTCCTGAATTTGAATGTTGGCCTGCCCTACTAGGTTGGGGAAGTTCTCCTGGATGATATCCGGAAGAGTGTTTTCCAAGTTGGTTCCATTTTCCCCCTCACTTTCAGGCACCCCAATCAGACATAGATTTGGTCTTTTACATAATCCCATACTTCTTGCAGGCTTTGTTCACTTCTTTTTCTTCTTTTTTCTTTAGATTTCTCTTCTCGCTTCATTTCATTCCTTTGATCCTCAATCGCTGATACTCTTTCTTCCAGTTGATCGAGTCCGTTACTGAAGCTTGTGCATTTGTCACGTATTTCTCATGTCATGGTTTTTATCTCTGTCATTTCGTTTATGGCCTTCTCTGCATTAATTATTCTGGTTATCGATTCTTCCACTCTTTTTTCAAGATTTTTAGTTTCTTTGCACTGGGTATGTAATTCCTCCTTTAGCTCTGAGTAGTTTGATGGACTGAAGCCTTCTTCTCTCATCTCGTCAAAGTCATTCTCCGTCCAGGTTTGATCCATTGCTGGCGATGAGCTGCGTTCCTTTGGATGGGGAGATGAGCTCTTATTTTTTGAATTTCCAGCTTTTCTGCCCTGCTTTTTTCCCATCTTTGTGGTTTTATCTGCCTCTGGTCGTTGATGATGGTGATATTCTGATGGAGTTTTAGTGTAGGTGTCTTTCCTGTTTGTTAGTTTTTCTTCTAACAGTCAGGACACTCAGCTGCAGGTCTATTGGAGATTGCTTGAGGTCCACTCCAGACCCTGTTTGCCTGGGTGTCAGCAGCAGAGGCTGCAGAAGATAGAACACTGCTGAACAGCGAGTGTACCTGTCTGATTCTTGCTTTGGAGGCTTCCTCTCAGGGGTGTACTCCACCGTGTGAGGTGTGGGGTGTCGGTCTCCCCCTAGTGGAGGATGTCTCCCAGTTAGGCTACTCAGGGATCAGGGACCCACTTGAGCAGGCAGTCTGTCCGTTCTCAGATCTCACCCTCTGTGTTGGGAGATCCACTGCTCTCTTCAAACCTGTTAGACAGAGTTGCTTGCGTCTGCAGAAGTTTCTACTGCTTGTTTGTTTGTTGTTGTTGTTGTTGTTGTTGTTTAGCTGTACCCTGTCCCCAGAGGTGTAGTCTACAGAGACTGGCAGGCCTCCTTGAGGTGTTGTGAGCGCCACACAGTTTGATCTTCCCAAGGCTTTGTTTACCTACTTAAGCCTCAGCAATGGGAGGTGCCCGTCCCCTAGCCTCACTGCTGCCTTGCCACGATATCGCAGACTGCTGTGCTAGCAATGAGGGTGGCTCTGTGGGCGTGGGTCCATCCCGGCCAGGTATGGGATATAATCTCCTAGTGTTCCTGTTTGCTTAAAGCACAGTATTGTGTTGTGAGTTACCCGATTTTCCAGGTGTTGTATGTCTCAGGTCCCCTGGCTGGCACTCCCCAGTGAGATGAATCCAGCACCTCAGTTGATAATGCAGAAATCCACTGTCTTCTGTGCAACTGGTGCTGGGAGCTGGAGACTGGAGCTGTTCCTATTTGGCCATCTTGCTCCACCCACCGGTCATATAATTTTCACTGTGAATGGAAATATCTGTTCTCAGATTCCACAAAAAGAGGCCTAGCAAACAGCTCCACAAAATAGTGGTGTAACTCTGTGAGTTGCATTCACACTTCACAATGCAGTTTCTCGGAACACTTCTTTCCAGTTTTTACCTGTGGATATTTCCTTTTTCACCATAAGCCTCAAAGCGCTCCCAAATATCAATTTGCAGATTCCACGAAAATAGTGTTAACTAACTGCTACAAGAAGGGAAAGATGAATCTCTGTGTGATGAATTCACACATCAGAAACCAATTTCTCAGAAAGCTTCTTTCTTATTATTATCTGAGGATATATACTTTTCCACCGTAGGCCTCAGTGTGCTCCCAAATATCACTTTGCAGATTCCATGAAAAGAGTGTTAGCAAACTGCTTCATGAAGACTAAGTTGTAACTCTGTGAGATGAATTCACATATCACAAAGAAGTTTCTCAGAAAGCTTCTTTCACGTTTTTAATTGAGGATATTTCCTTTATCAGCGTACCTCAGAATGCGGTCCAAAGTATCCCTTCTCAGATCCCCAAAGACAGTGGTAATATACTGCTCCATGAAACGAAAGTGAAACTCTATGAGATGAATTCACACATCACAAAGCAGTTTCTCAGAAAGCTTCTTTCTAGTTTTTATCTGAGGGTATTTTCTTTGCCACCATAGGCTTCATTGCGCTAAAAAATATCCCATTGCAGATTTCAAGAAAACACTGTTAGCAAACTGATCAATGAAAAGAAAAGTGTAACTCTGTGAGTTGCATTCACACATCACAATGCAGTTTCTCAAAACTGTTCTTTCCAATTTTTATCTGTGGATATTTCCTTTTTCACCATAGCCCTCAATGCGCTCCTAAATATCACTTTGCAGATTCCACGAAAACAGTGTTAGCAAATTCCTACAAGAAGGGATAGGTGAACCTCTGTGTGATGACTTCACATGTCAGAAAGCAATTTCTCAGAGAGCCTCTTTCTCGTTATTATCTGAGTATAATTCCTTTTTCACCATAGGCCTCAATGCGCTCCCAAATATCACTTTGCAGATTCCATGGAAATAGTGTTAGCAAACTGCTTTATGAAGACTAAGTTGTAAATCTGTGAGATGAATTCACATATCAAAAAGAAGTTTCTCAGAAAGCTTCTTTCACGTTTTTAATTGAGAATATTTCCTCTATCAGCGTAGGCCTCAATGCGATCCAAAATATCCCTTCTCAAAGTCCCCAAAAACAGTGGTAATAGACTGCTCCATGAAACGAAAGTGTAACTCTGTGAAATGAATTCACACATCACAAAGCAGTTTCTCAGAAAGCTTCTTTCACGTTTTTATCTGAGGATATTTCCTTTGTCACCGTAAGCTTCATTGGGCTAAGAAATATCCCATTGCAGATTTCAAGAAAACAGTATAAGCAAACTGATCAATGAAAAGCAAAGTGTAACTCTGAGTTGCATTCACACGTCACAATGCAGTTTCTCAGAACGCTTCTTTCCAGTTTTTATCTGAGGATATTTCCTTTTTCCCCGTAGCCCTCAATGCGCTCCCAAATATTACTTTGCAGATTCCACGAGAACCGTATTAGCAAACGATTTCATGCAGAGAAACTCTGTGAGATGAATTCACACGTCACAAAGAAGTTTCTCAGAAAACTTCTTTCTCATTTTTATCTGAGGATATTTCCTTTGGCCGTATCGTCTTCAAAGTGATCCAAAGTATCAGTTCTCAGATTCCACAACAGGGCTAGCAAACGGCTCCACAAAATAGTGGTGTAACTGTGAGATAAAGTCACATATTGGAAAGCAATTTCTCAGAAAGCTTCTTTCACGGTTTTATATGAAGATATATCCCTTCTCACTGTAAGCTTCATTGCACTAAGAAATATCCCATTGCAGATTTCAAGAAAACGGTGTTAGAAAACTGATCAATGAAAAGAAAAGTGTATCTCTGTGAGTTGCATTCACACATCACAATGCAGTTTCTCAGAATGCTTCTTTTTTGTTTTTATCTGAGGATATTTCAGTTCTCAATGCACTACATTATATCTCATTGCAGATTCTGTGAAAACAGTGTTAGCAAACTTCTCAATGAAATCAATAGTATAACTCTGTGAGATGAATTCACACACCACAAAGCAGTTTCTGAGAGGCTTCTCTCCAGGTTTTATCTGAGGATGTTTCATTTTTCACTGTGGGATTCAATGATATCCAAAATATCACCTCTGAGATTCCTCAAAAGTAGTGCTAGCAAACTCCTCCATGAAAGAGTGGTGTAACTTTGTGAGATAAATTCTCGCATCATAAGCTGTTTCTCAGAAAGCTTCTTTCTGGTTTTTATCTGAGGATATTTCCTTTGTCTGAGGATTCTTCATTGCGATCCAAAATATCACTTCTCAGATTCCACAAAAACAGTGCTAGCAAACGACTCCACGAAATACATGTGTAACTCTGTGAGATGAATTCACGCATCACAAAGCAGTTTCTCAGAAAGCTTCTTTCTGGTTTTTATCTGAGGATATTTCCTTTGGCCGTACAGTCTTCAAAGTGATCCGAATTACCAGTTCTCAGATTCCACAAAAACAGGGCTGGAAGATGGCTCCAGCAAATAGAGGTGTAACTGTGTGGGATGGATTCACATATCAGAAAGCAATTACTCAGAAAGTTTCTTTCTAGTTTTTATCTGAGGATATTTCCTTTGTCACCAGAAGCTTCATTGCACTAAGAAGTATCCCATTGCAGATTTCAAGAAAACTGTGTTAGCAAACTGATCAATGAATAGAAAAATGTAACTCTGTGAGTTGCCTTCACACGTCACAATGCAGTTTCTCAGAATGCTTCTTTCCAGTTTTTGCCTGCGGATATTTCCTTCTTTACCATAGGCCTCAAAGCGCTTCCATATATTGCTTTGCAGATTCCACGAAAACGCTGTTAGCAAACTGCTACAGGAAGGGAAAGGTGAATCTCTGTGTGATGAATTCACACATCACAAAGAAGTTTCTCAGAAAGCTTCTTTCTCATTTCTGTTTGAAGATTTTTCCTTTGTCAGGGTAGGCTTCAATTAGATCCAAAGTATCCCTTCTCAGATTCCCCAAAAACTGTGGTAACAGACTGCTCCATGGAATGAAAGTGTAACTCTGTGAGATGAATTCAAATGCCAGAAAACAGATTCTCAGCTTGCAGGGGCCTTTGAAAACAATATGCTAAAAATAGATAGGGCTCAAGGACAGTATCTCCAATTGAACTTTTAATGAACTCCCGTAGGCGCCAAGAAGGCAGTCAGATAAAGAAGAGCATAGAAACAAGGAACTGAGTAGAAGGTTACACGTGGGAAAAGAAAGTTTGTTTTACATTGCATTCTTTCTGCTGAAGTGTGGTTTTAGAGTATAAATGAAGTGAGGTGGAGGCTCTGAGTGCGGCCGCCATGTTCTCTGTGTGTCTTTGTCTTTTGTGTGTTCTTTCATTCTCCACCACCCCTGGCACAGACGCCAACAAGTGGTGCAGTGAGCAGGGTCAGCACGGGTGAGTAGGGGAGAACAAGAAGGGGAACCCCCTAGGGGCGGGTAAGGCCCGGATATTGTTAAGGGGAACCTTCTTAAGCTTTCATTATGGGGAATTTAATCTCTCTGGCCTCAGAATATTTACAGCTGTTTCAAGGACTGTTGCTGTCTATAGGAGTGGAAGTAAAAGAAAAAGACTTTGAAGTGATTGTTTGCCCATGTTGAACAACATTGTTACTGGTTTCAGTATCAGACTAAAGTGCAGCTGAATTGGAGACAATGGTTACAGGTAGTAAAAGCTCTGCTTAGAGCTCTCCAGTTAGGGGATATTATGCCTCTAAGATTGTGGACCTTGTGTAACTCTATCACTCAGACATTAGAGTTACTTGAGACTGATTAAGAGTGTGGTAATGTAGCCACAGGAGGAAAGGTATGTGAGGATTTGGAAAAAAAAAAAATCTGAAATGGAGCCCATTTGTGCCAGGATAACAGAGGATGGGGGGGTAGCAAAAGGGGGAGAAGAGAAAAAGCCAGCTCTTCCTTCTAAGGGAAATTCTGACATGCAGAGTATTATGGAAATGCTTCAACAAATATTACAGATACATTCTTCTAATTCACTTTTGCGAGCTTTCCCTGTTTCTTTTCCTTCTACCCTGTTAAAAGAGGATTTTCCAGAGCCTCCAACCCCCCGGCTTCCTTATCTTTACCTTTGTTTGGCAAAGTTGAAGCCCTGTTCACATCAGACATACTTTAAATTTATACTAAACACCTGTTTAATATGTCAAAACCAGTATATATGTATATCTTATTGTTTGTTAAAATATTATGAGTATTTCAATAGTCAATAAATAAGCACATTAATATTAACTATTAATATTAATATAGTATTAATAACCTGAGCTAGGAAATTGTTATGTTATAGGGGTGCATAGGTTCCACCAATTTACACTCCAAACAGAAGTTGAGTATTCGAGTTGCTTAACACATTAACTACCTCTTGATATTTTCTGTGTTTTTAAATTTTAACCATTGTATTGTATATGTAATGATTCTCAATTTGGTATTAATATACATATTTCCTAGTGAGTAATGATGTTAGACATATAGGTTTATTGTCATTTCTTTGTTCTGCTACTTTTGGTTGAGTTATTTACCTTTTCCTATTAATATGTTGGGATTCTTTATATTTGGGGATATGAGTATTATTATATATTATATATACTTTTAATTAAAAAAATTTTTTTTAAGGAGCTGGATCTGTTTCCAATTATTTGTGCTTCTTTTGCTCCTAATGCTCAGTTTTCAAATGGTGGCAATAATGTCCAATTTAATGCCTTACAAATTAAATTTTTTAAAAGAAATGAAAGCTGCCATTTCTAACTATGGATCTCAATCTCCTTTTATCCTTGGTCTTCTTGATGTTTTTCCATCAGAAAATTTAATAATTCCTATAGACTAGAAGACTTTGAGGGAAGGCTTTTCTTGATCATTCTCAGTGGTTACAATTGCACAGCTGATAAATGAACAAGGCACATGTACAGGCTAGAAAAAATGTTATGTGTGATCCCCCTGGACCCACTGAGGAATAACTCACAGGCACGGGCCAGTATGCTACTCTTAATGCTCAGGCTGGTCTAGATGATGTTGCCTTTACTCAAATCAAGACTTTGTTTTTAAGGGCCTAAAATAAGGTAGATATAACAGGAAGATCTTCCCTTTCCTCTGTGAAGATTTTACAGGGCACAAATGAACCATATCCAGATTTTGTAGCCCATCTTCAGGATACTGTCTTCAAAATTGTGTGTGCAGGCCTTGCTTCAAAAATTTTGTTACAAACATTGTCTTTTAAAAATGCTTATGCTGACTGTTAAAAATTGTTAAAATCGTTAAAAGCCAACGGGGCCAATTTAGATAAATATATTAAAACTTGTGTTAGTGTTGGAGGGGCTATTTATAATACTCAATTATTGGCTAGAGCTTTGTCTAAAGCCTTAAAAGAAAATAACAAACTGAAGGGGTGGCCTGCTCAGCTTACAGAGGACCCACGCCGGCCCCGGTCTCTGAGTTCCCTTAGTATTTATTGATAATTATCTTTACCATCTTAAAGACAGGGGAGTGGCAGGACAATAGGATCAAAGAAAAGAGGAAATTGGCAGTAAGACATATGAACAAAAACCTCTGTGACATGAATAAGTTCAAAGGAAAATGCTGTGCCTTGAGATGCATATGCAAACATCTCCATAAACCTTTTAGCAGCATAGTTTCAGTCTATCACATGGGGAGAAACCTTAGACAATACCTAGCTTTCCTAGGCAGAGGTCCCTGCGACCTTTGGCCATGTACGTGTCTCTGGGTAGTTGAAATTAAGAGAATGGTGATAACTTTTAACCAGCAAGCTACCTTCAGGCATTTGTTTAACAAAGACACATCCTGCACAGCCCAAAATCCATTAAACCTTGAGTCACCGCAACACATGTCTCTTGCAAAGGACAAGGTTGGGGGTAGGGTCACAGATTAACAGCATCACAAATACAGAACAAAATGGAGTCTCTTATGTCTACTTCTTTCTATATAGACACAGTAACAGGCTGATCTCTCTTCCTTTTCCCCACAACAAACAAGGTGTTTGTTTGCAGTGTGATAAACCTAGACATTTCAAAAAAAAAAAAAAAAAGTCATAAAAATTAAACACTTTTATCCCTCAAGGCGGAAAGCTGCCTTCAGAGGTATACAAATGTTGTGGTAAAGGTCAACATTGGACAAATAAATGTCGTTCCAAAACTGATAAAAGTGAAAATTTACTGTCTCCTCTCCTGGAAAACGAGAGCTGGGGCCCACAGGCTTGGGGCCCCAAGAATTACAATACAAGTCTACTACAATACCCAGTGAGCAATGACCTACAACATCAACGAATAAATTCAAGTCCTCCTTAAGGATCCCACACCTTACCCCAGTTTCTCAGCTTTATGCGGCAACTAAGAAGAGTGCCGCTGCTGACTTAGTTATTACTCAACCTTATACCTTGTCTCCTAATAGAAGAGTATATAAATTAGCTATTAAAGTGTGTGACCCTTTGCCAAAAGGACATGTAGGACTTTTGTTAGGTCAAAACAACAGTGCTATATGGAAGTTAATGATGATTTCAGAAATCATTGATCTTGATGTTACTAATAAAATTCTTATTATGGTACAAGTTCACAATTTATACGCCTAGAGGCAGGGGAACATATTCTCAATAGAGAGGGTTTGGTAGCGTAAAAAAAACCCTGTTTTTTGGGAAACTTTAGTTTCTAATCAAAAGCCCTTATGTTCATTGCATATTAATAGAATAGTTTTTAAAGGGTTAATTGATATAGAGGTGAATATGTCTATTATTTGTTTAAATTAGTGGCCTATACAATGGAAAAAAAGACAAGTTTCAGTCATACTCACTGGCTTGGGTACTGCTTCTGTAGTTTATCAAGACGTAAAACCTTTAACCTGTGTTGGTCCTAAAGGTCAACAAGGTCAAGGGTTTTTTTTATATTATTCCTATTAATATTAATCTTTAGAGACAAAATCTTTCATAACAATTTGGTGCTTTTTAAAACATTCTTCATATTTCCTCAACTGCCAAAAATATGATGTTCAAAATGGGCTACAATCCTTTAAACTCATAGCCACTGTTCACCAGCCTCAAGTTTTAGAATTAAAGTATAAAACGACCACTCCTCTTTAGGTGAAACAGTGGCCATTATCTAAAAAAATACTTAGGACTTTAAAAGAGTAAGTCAAAAAACAAATGACCGAAAAGAATCTAAAGCCACGTACTTCTGCATGGAATTCCCGTCTTTGTCTTGTCTTAAAACTATAAATGTTTACATTCAACCTAAAAAAAGTTTACAGCCTGGTCTTCCTAATCCTGCCCTTATCCCACAAAGTTAAAAATTAATGGTCATAGATCTCAAAAATTGTTTTTTCTCTATTCCATTACAACCTCAAGATTATAAAAAGTTTGCCTTTATTATTCCTAAATATAATAATGGACAACCTATTCAAAAATATCAACAAAAGCTTCTTCCCCAGGGTATACTTAATAGCCCTACTATATGTCAAAAATTTATACATAGGACTTTAAATCCTATAAACAATCAGTTTCCAACTGTGTTAATTTATCATTATATGGATCTTCTCTGTCCCTGTTTTTAATAATTTTCAGCCACTTTCTCAATATCAATGGAAAGTTTACCTCAAAATATGTTAAATAGCCCTACCTTGTGTCAAAAATTTGTCCATAGGGCCTTAGATCCTGTTCGAAAGCGTCATCCTTCTGTTCTTTTATATCATTATATGGATGACATTCTTCTTGCTGCACCCACCAGAGAAAAGCAGCAAAATGCTTTTGTATCATTACAAACTCAGCTTTCTTTCTATTCACTTAATATTGCCACAAAAAAAAATTTAACTAGATTTTCCTATTCAATATTTAAGTTATACCTTGGAGACACAAAATATTCGACCCCAAAAAATTCAAATTCGGTGTAATCATTTAAAAACATTACATGATTTTCAAAAGCTTCTAAGAGACATTAATTAGATGCGTCCTGTTTTAAGAATACCAACATATCAGTTATAACATCTTTTTTTCTATTCTAAAAGGAGACAGTCACTTGGACAACTCACGCCATTTAACTCCTTTGGCTTTACAAAAACTCCAACTTGTTAAAGAGCAACTTAGAAAGGCCCTTCCTTTTGTTTATTTCATACTTTACCTTCTCCCACAGGAATAATTCATCAAACTAATCAACCACTAAAATAAATCTTTTTGTCCAATAAAATATCTAAATGTTTGGCTACTTATATTGATCATTTAGCTGAACTAATCATCAAAAGACGGCATCACTGTCGACAACTTTGGGGAGGAGATCCTTCCTTAATTATCTCTCAATTCACTCATAGTCAGATCACTTATCTTCTTACAACTTCTGATTCTTGGCAAGTTACTTGCGCTTCTTTCGTTGGACAATTTTCTACCCAATATCCTAAGTCTCCGATCTTTTCATTTTTTAGGCAACATTCTGTGTTGCCTTTCTCACCAATTTCTATATTTCCTGTTCAAGGTCCTACCTTTTTTACTGATACTAATAGCAATAATAAGGCTAGATATTAGAGTGTTCATCAATCTCGAGTTACAGTTTATCCTTATCCCTCAATACAACAGAGAAAATTGTTTACTGTTCTGATGATCTTACTTGATTTCCCTACTACTGGTTATAACATTGTTAGTAATTCTCAATACGCTGTTTATGTTACTTTTTATATTTCTCAGGCCACTTTACCTCTTTGTGCTACTTCTTCTCTTCAAAAACTCTTTTCCTTGTTATCTTCTACTTTGAGCCAACGTCAAGCTCCTTTATTCATCACTCATCTTCGTTCTCATTCTCAACTTCCTAGACTATTAGTTCATGGTAATACTCAGATTAATTCGCTTATAATAGGCCACCTACATACTACAAAACAAAAATATACTCTACATCACACTAAAAGTTCTGGCCTTCAACGACGGTTTCATTTAACTTATAAACAAGCTTGTTCTCTTATTTGAGCTTGTCCTTCCTGTGCTCCTTTGAGCATTCCATCCTTCCATCCTGGGGGTAATCCGTGAAATGTCCCTTCTTTTGGACAATTAAAGTATGTTCATCATACCATTAATACCTTTTCTCATTTTCAATGGGCCACTCCGTTGCCATCTAAAAAAGCTAATTCTGTTATTACACATCTCTTAGCTTGTTTTGCCATCATGGGCATTCCTCTTATACTTAAAACTAATAATGCCCCTGCCTATGTCTCTCGTAAATTACAAGTTTTCTTACAGCAATATTCAACATATCATCGATATCCCAGACAACAGTCAAGGTCAAGCCATCATTGAGCGCACAAATTTAACTTTAAAAACTCAACTATTAAAACAAAACAAAATGAGCCCCCCAGAAACCAGATTTTGAAGGTTCTTTTTACCTTAATTTTTTTGAATCAATAGAGACAATTGCAAGACTCCGCTATCGTAACCCATCTTTCCTCACCTCTCTCGGTGATAATCCCCGCTGACAATTTAAAGGTTTAGTATCCTAATGAAGAAGGTAAGTATGTTCAAGGGCAAATTCTAAAACAGGGACGGGGCTATGCTCTTGTCCTTACAGGGAGCGGACCTGAGTGGTTTCCTACAAGATGATTAAAACCCTGTTGAAAAGAAAACTGGATTCAGCATGCATTTCTTCCTTTGTTAGATGTGCCTCGGTGGGGGACTTATTTCTCTTAGTAAAGCTTTGTATGAATATTGGACTTATATTCCCTTTCCGCCCTTGTATCAGGGAGTCGCCTGAGGGGAGGCAGAAATTAAGGTTTTCACCAATGACACTACTTGGATGCCGTCCCCCTATATAGACAAGGACAATATAGAATGAGAAACGGGAATTATAAACAACACATATCAATTTGGAGTGGAAGGACTTCCAATATGTATGAGAAATAGTTCTCATTGTCTCCAAAAATCGCATGAAGCCTGGGCTGTTCACTATAATCATAGTCATGTGGCTGCTAATACTGTTATTATTGTAACTAGAAGCTTTCAGTATAATCATACTGTATATGAAACTATTCCTAGTTCTTTACCTTTTTGTCCTATTCCAGAGGTTTCTCCTAATATTGAGGTGCTGGAGTGGCAACAATGTCGGGGAACTAAACCCCGGATTTTATTAGAATACTATAGAATGTAAATAACTGATTGGAGTGTACATGATAATTTTCAAATAAAATTTAGGATAAATAAAAGTATTGCTGCTAACAGTAATGAAACTTTGGTATGGCGTGAAGGCCTGAAGTACAGAGTCATCTTTAGAAGTTGTTAGCAGCAGGTGATGCCATTAGCACTTTTGTGAGGAATATGTCCCTTAATCTTTCTAACCCAACTAACTCCTTTCATATTCAGTTATATCGAAATACCTCCTGATATATTATTGCTTGTGTCCATGAGCCCTACCTATTATTAGCAGAAAATTTGACATGGGATAATGATATGGGGATTGTTAATTATACAGATACGTATACATTTTTGTCTTGCCTCAATCATTCCTGGTGGCACAACTTTACTGAGGATATTTATATCCTCAGGGCTCGTAAGGAAATTTGGCTACCTGTTAACCTTACGCGACCGAGGGGGTCATCACCTCTTGAAACTTATATTTGGACTTCTTTTCAGTGAACCCGCCGTGCCCTTAGACTTATAATTACCTTGGTGATGAGTCTTGTTGCCATCGCCTCCACTGCGACCATAGCAGGACTCGCTCTTCATCAAAGCATAAAAAATGCTTAATTTATGCAGCAATGGCACAAACAATCTCACCGGTTATGGCTTCAACAACGAAACATTGACTCTCAACTTGCTAAAAGATTAGACAACATGGAACAAACATTGACATGGCTTGGAGATCAGCTCACTGTACTCAGTACTCAGATGACATTACAATGTAATTGGAACTCCACTCAATTTTTTAAACATCTCTCAAAATTGAACTATAATCCGAAAATTATTAGTAGGCCATAAAAATATTAGTTTAGACATCCAAGAACTCATTCAAAACATTTCCGAAACATTTCGACAACAATTGCATGTGTTGTCTGAAACCATAACCCTGCAGAGCTGGGTCAGCGCCTTGCTGCCTTTAACTCATAGACCCAGATAAAAACATGGATTTCTACAATCTCTAAAAGTATATTGCTTTGGACACTTGGATTGGGTCTACTTCTTTTGGTGATTCGCTGCTCCCTCCGTCGCCTCCAAACACAAAAGAAAACACAAAAACAAATATGGACTACCTTTTTAGGATTGAGGCAAAACAAAAACAAAAAGGGGGAAATGCAGGGGCCTTTGAAAACAATATGCTAAAAATAGATAGGGCTCAAGGACAGTATCTCCAATTGAACTTTTAATGAACTCCCGTAGGCGCCAAGAAGGCGGGCAGATAAAGAAGAGCATAGAAACAAGGAACTGAGTAGAAGGTTACATGTGGGAAAAGAAAGTTTGTTTTACATTGCATTCTTTCTGCTGATGTGGGGTTTATAGAGTATAAATAAAGTGAGGCAGAGGCTCTGAGTGCGGCCGCCATGTTCTCTGTGTGTCTTTGTCTTTTGTGTGTTCTTTCATTCTCCACCACCCCCGGCACAGACCCCAACATCACCTTCTTTCTAATTTTTATCAGGAGAATATTTCCTTTTCCACCATAGCCCTGAAGGTGCTCCCAATTATCTCCTTGCAGATTCCAAGAAAAGAGTGTTATCAAACTGTTTCAGGAAGAGGGAGGTGTATCTCTGTGAGATGAATTCATACATCACCAACAAGTTTCTCAGAAAGTTTCTTTCCAGTTTTTATCTGAGGATATTTCCTGTTCCACCAGAGCCCTCCATGCACACCCACATATCACTATGCAGGTTCCTTGTAAACAGTGTTAGCAAACTCTTCATGTAGAGTAAGGTGTTTCTCTGTGAGTTCATTTCACACATCACCAACAAGTTTCTCAGAAAGCTTCTTTCTCGTGTTTATTTGAGGACATTTCCTTTGTCAGCATAGGCTTCAAAGCAATCCAAAGTATCCCTTCCCAGATTTCCCAAAAACTGTGGTAACAGACTGCTTGCTCCATGGGAAGAAAGTGTAACTCGGTGAGATGAATTCACACATCACAAAGTAGTTTCTTAGAAAGCTTCTTTCTCCTTTGTATCTGAGGATATATCCTTTGTCACCGTACGCTTCATTGCGATAAGAATTATCCTACTGCAGATTTCGGGACAACAGTGTTAGGAAACTGATCAATGAAAAGAAAAGTGTAACTCTGTGAGTTGCATTCACACATCACAATGCAGTTTCTCAGAAAGCCTCTTTCTGGCTTTTATCTGAGGATATTTCCTTTTTCAAAATAGTCCTTAAGGCGTTCCCAAATATCACTTTGCAGATTCCACGAAAACACTCTTAGCAAACTGTTTCATGGAAAGAAAGGTGTAACTCTGTGACATGAATTCACACATCACAAAGCAGTTTCTCAGAAAGCTTCTTTCTAGTTTTTATCTGACAATATTTCATTTTTCACTGTAACCTTCATTACGTTAGGCATTATCCTATTGCAGATTTCAAGACAACAATGTTAGCAAACTGATCAATGAAAAGTGTAACTCAGTGAATTGCATTCACACATCACAAGGCAGTTTCACAGAACGCTTCTTTCCAGTTTTTATCTGAAGATATTTTCTTTTTCACCGTAGGCCTCAATGCACTCCCAAATATCATTTTGCAGATTCCACGAAAACAGTGTAAGCAAACTGCTTCATGAAAAGAAAGGTGAAGCTCTGTGAGATTAATGCAGACATCAGAAAGCACTTTCTCAGAAAGCTTCGTTCCAGTTTTTATCTGAGGATATTTCCTTTTTCAGAATAGCCCTCAATGCGTTAACAAGTGTCACTTTGCAGATTCCATGAAAACACTGTTAGCAAACTGTTTCATGGAGAGAAAGGTGTAATCTGTCAGATGAATTCACACATCCCAAAGCAGTTTCTCAGAAAGCTTCGCTCTCCATTTTATCTGAGTATGTATCCTTTCTCACCGTAAGCTTCATTGCGTTAAGAATTATCCTACTGCAGATTTCGGGACAACAGTGTTAGCAAACTGATCAATGAAAAGAAAAGTGTAGCTCTGTGAGTTGCATTCACACATCAGAAAGCATTTTCTCAGAAAGCTTCTTATCAGTTTTTATCTGAGGATATTTCATTTTTCACCATAGGCCTCAAGTTGCTCTCAAATATCACTTTGCAGATTCCACAAAACACTGTTAGCAAACTGCTTCTTGAAGATAAAGGTGTAACTCTTAGAGATGAATCCAAACATCACAAAGAAGTTTCTCAAAAAGCTTCTTTCTAATTTTTATTTGAGGATATTTCCTCTGTCAGTGTAGGCTTCAGTGCAATCCAAAATATCCCTTCTCAGATTCCCTAAAAACAGGGGTAGCAGACTGGTTCATGAAACGAAAGTGTAACTCTGTGACATGAATTCGCATATCAGAAAGCAGTTTCTCAGGAAGCTTCTTTCTAGTTTTTATCTGATGGTATTTCCTTTTTCACTGTAAGCTTCATTGCACTAAGAATTATCCTATTGCAGATTTCAAGACAACAGTGCTAGCAAACTGATCAATGAAAAGAAAAGTGTAACTCAGGGAACTGCATTCACATATCTCAATGCAGTTTCTCAGAACACTTCTTTCCAGATTTTATCTGAGGCTATTTCCTTTTTCACTATAGGCCTCAATGTGCTCCCAAACAACACTTTGCAGATTGCATGAAATCAGTGTTAGCAAACCATTCATGAAGAGAAAGGTGTATCTCTGTGAGTTGATTTCACACATCACAAACAGGCTTCTCAGAAAGCTTCTTTCTAGTGATTATTTGAGGACATTTCCTTTTTCAGCATAGTCTTCAAAGCAATCCAAAATATCCCTTCTCAGATTCCCCAAAAACCATGATAACAGACTACTGCATAAACGAACGTGTAAGTCTGTGAGATGAATTCAAGTATCAGAAAACAGTTTCTCAGAAAGCTTCTTTCTCCTCTTTATTTGCGGATATATCCTTTGCCACTGTAAGCTGCATTGCACTAAGAAATGTCCTATTGCAGATTTCAAGACAACAGTGTTAGCAAACTGATCAATGAAAAGAATGTAACTCTGTGAGTTACATTCACACATCATGATGCAGTTTCTCAGAACGCTTCTTTCCAGTTTTTATCTGAAGATATGTGCTTTTTCACCATAGGCTGCAATGCGCTCCCAAATTTCATTTTGCAGAATCCACGAAAACAGTGTAAGCAAACTGCTTCATGAAGGAAAGGTGAATCTCTGTGAGATGAATGCAGACATCAGAAAGCACTTTCTCAGAAAGCTTCTTTCTAGTTTTTATCTGAGGATATTTCCTTTTTCAAAATAGCCCTCAATGCGTTCCCAAATATCACTTTGCAGATTCTATGAAAACACTGTTAGCAAACTGTCTCATGGAGAGAAAGGTATAACTCTGTGAGATGAATTGACACATCACAAAGCAGTTTCTCAGAAATCTTCGTTCTCCATTTTATCTGAGGATATATCCTTTCTCACCATAAGCTTCATTGTGCTAAGAATTATCCTATTGCAGATTTCGGGACAACAGTGTTAGCAAACTGATCAATGAAAAGAAATGTACTCCATGAGTTGCATTCACACATCACAATGCAGTGTCTCAGAATGTTTCTTTCCAGTTTTTATCTGAGAATATGTCCTGTTCCACCATAGCCCTCCATGCGCTCCCAAATATCACTATGCATATTCTTCAAAAACAGTGTTAGCAAACTGCTTCATGAAGAGAAAGGTGAATCTCTGTGAGATGAATGCAGACATCAGAAAGCATTTTCTCAGAAAGATTCTTTCTAGTTTAAATCTGAGGATATTTCCTTTTTCAAAAAACCCTCAATGCATACCCAAATATCACTTTGCAGATTTCACGAAAACATTCTTAGTAAATAGTTTCATGGAGAGAAATATGTAACTCTGTGCCATGAATTCACACATCACAAAGCAGTTTCTCAGAAAGCTTCTTTCTAGTTTTTATCTGACAAGATTTCTTTTTTCGTCATAAGCTTCATTGCGTTAAGCATTATCCTATTGCAGATTTCAAGACAACAGTGTTAACATACTGATCAATGAAAAATAAAGTGTAACTCAGTGAATTGCATTCACACATCACAAGGCAGTTTCTCTGAATGCTTCTTTCCAGATTTTATGTGGGGCTATTTCCTTTTTCACTATGGGCCTCAATGCGCTCCCATATATCACTTTGCAGATTGCACGAAAACAGTGTTAGCAAACTGTTCATGAAGAGAAAGGTGTATCTCTGTGAGTTGATTTCATACATCCCAAACAAGTCTCTCCAAAAGCTTCTTTCTTCTGTTTATTTGAGGACATTTCGTTTGTCACCATAGGCTTCAATGCAATCAAAAATATCCCTTCTCTGATTCTCCAGAAACCGTGGTAACAGACTACTCCATGGAACGAAAATGTAAATCTGTGAGATGAATTCAAATACCAGAAAACAGATTCTCAGCTTCTTTCTAGTTTTTATCAGGAGGATATTTCCTTTTCCACCATAGCCCTGAAGGCGCTCCCAAATATCACCTTGCAGATTCCATGAAAATAGTGTTAGCAAACTGTTTCATGAAGAGGAACGTGTATCTCTGTGAGATGAATTCACACATCACCAATAAGTTTCTGAGAAAGCTTCTTTCTAGTTTTTATCTGAGGATATTTCCTGCTCCACCAGGGCCTTCCATGTGCTCTCAAATATCACTATGCGGTTCCTGAAAAACAGTGTTAGCAAACCGTTCATGTAGAGAAAGGTGTATCTCTGTGAGTTGATATCACACATCATAAACAGGCTTCTCAGAAAATTTCTTTCTCGTGTTTATTTGAGGACATTTCCTTTGTCAACGTAGGCTTCAAGGTGATCCAAAGTATCCCTTCTCAGATTCCCCAAAAACCCTGCTAACAGACTGCTTGCTCCATGGGAAGAAAGTGTAACTCAGTGAGATGAATTCACACATCACAAAGCAGTATCTCAGAAAGCTTCATTCTCCTTTTTATCTGAAGATATATCCTTCGTCACCATAAGCTTCATTGCGCTAAGAATTATGCTACTGCAGATTTCAGGACAACAGTATTAGGAAACTGATCAATGAAAAGAAAAGTGTAACTCTGTGAATTGCATTCACACATCACAATGCAGTTTTGCAGAACGCTTCTTTCCAGTTTTTATCTGAAGATATTTGCTTTTTCACCATAGACCTCAATGTACTCCAAATATCATTTTGCAGATTCCACAAAAGCAGTGTAAGCAAACTACTTCATGAAGAGAAAGGTCAATCTCTGTGAGATGAATGCAGACGTCAGAAAGCAGTTTCTCAGAGAGCTTCTTTCTAGTTTTTATCTGAAGATATTTCCTTTTTCAAAATAGCCCTCAATACGTTCCCAAATATCACTTTGCAGATTCCATGAAAACACTGTTAGCAAACTATTTCATGGCAGAAAGGTGTAACTCTGTGAGATGAATTGACACATCACAAAGCAGTTTCTCAAAGAGCTTCGTTCTCCATTTTATCTGAGGATATATCCTTTTTCACTGTAAGCTTCATTGTGCTAAGAATTATCCTACTGCAGATTTTGGGACAACAGTGTTAACAAACTGATCAATGAAAAGAAAAGTGTAACTCTGTGAGTTGCATTCACACATCACAATGCAGTTTCTCAGAATGCTTCTTTCCAGTTTTTATCTGAGAATATTTCCGGTTCCACCATAGCCCTCCGTACACTCCCAAATATCACTATGCGGATTCCTCGAAAACAGTGTTAGCGAACTGCTTCATGAAGAAAAAGGTGAATCTCTGTGAATTGAATGCAGACATCAGAAAGCACTTTCTCAGAAAGATTCTTTCTAGCTTTTATCTGAGGATATTTCCTGTTCCACCAGAGTCCTCCATGTGTCCCCAAATATCACTATGCAGGTTCCTTGAAAACAGTGTAAGCAAACTGTTCATGTAGAGAAAGGTGTATCTCTGTGAGTTCATTTCACACATCACCAACCAATTTCTCAGAAAGTTTCTTTGTCGTGTTTATTTGAGGACATTTCCTTTGTCAGCGTAGGCTTCAAAGCAATCCAAAGTATCCCTTCTCAGATTCCCCAAAAAGCATGGTAACAGACTGCTTGCTCCATGGGAAGAAAGTGTAACTCTGTGAGGTGAATTCACATATCACAAAGCAGTTTCTTAGAAAGTTTCGTTTTCCTCTTTATCTGAGGCTGTATCCTTTGCCACCGTAAGCTTCATTGCGCTAAGAATTATCCTACTGCAGATTTTAGGACAACAGTGTTAAGAAACTGATCAATGAAAAGTGTAACTCTGTGAGTTGCATTCACACATCACAATGCAGTTTTGCAGAATGCTTCTTTCCGGTTTTTATTTGAAGATATTTGCTTTTTCCCTATAGGCCTCAATGAGCTCCCAAATATCATTTTGCAGATTCCATGAAAACAGTGTAAACAAACTGCTTCATGAAGAGAAAGGGGAAACTCTGTGAGATGAATGTAGATGTTAGAAAGCAGTTTCTCAGAAAGCTTCTTTCTAGTTTTTATCTGAGGATATTTCCTTTTTCACCATAGGCCTCAAGGCGCTCTCAAATATCACTTTGCAGATTCCACAAAAACAGTGCTAGCAAACTGCTTCTTGAAGATAAAGGTGTAACTCTGAGAGATGAATTCAAACATCCCAAAGAAGTTTCTCAGAAAGCTTCTTTCTAGTTTTTATTTAAGGATATTTCCTCTGTCAGCGTCGGCTTCAGTGCGATCTAAAATATCCCTTCTCAAAGTCCCCAAAAACAGGGGTAGCAGACTGCTCCATGAAATGAAAGTGTAAATCTGTGACATGAATTCACATATCAGAAAGCAGTTTCACAGGAAAGTTCTTTCTAGTTTTTATCTGACGATATTTCCTTTTCACCATAGGCCTCAAAGCACCCCCAAATTACACTTTGCAGATTGCACAAAATCAGTGTTAGCAAACCGTTCATGAAGAGAAAGGTGTATCTCCATGAGTTGATTTCACACATCACAAACACGTTTCTCAGAAAGCTTCTTTCTCCTGTTTATTTGAGGACATTTCCTTTGTCAGCGTAGTTTTCAAAGCAATCCAAAATATTCTTTCTCAGATTCCCCAAAAACCATGGTAAAAGACTGCTGGATGAAATGAATGTGTAAATCTGTGTGATGAATTGATGTATCAGAAAACAGTTTCTCAGAAAGCTTCTTTCTAGTTTTTATCTGAGGATATTTCCTTTTTCAAAATAGCCCTCAATGTGTTCCCAAATATCACTTTGCAGATTCCACGAAAACACTGTTAGCAAATTGTTTCATGGAGAGAAAGATGTAACTCTGTGAGATGAATTCACACGTCATGAAGCAGTTTCTCAGAAAGCTTCGTTCTCCATTTTATCTGAGGATATATCCTTTGTCACCATAAGCTTCATTGCGCTAAGAATTATCCTACTGCAGATTCCGGGACAAAAGTGTTAGCAAACTGATTAATGAAAAGAAAAGTGTAACTCTGTGAGTTGCATTCACACATCACAATGCAGTGTCTCAGAATGCTTCTTTCCAGTTTTTAACTGAGAATATTTCCCGTTCCACCATGGCCCTCCATGCACTCCCAAATATCACTATGTGTATTCCTAGAAAACAGTGTTAGAAAACAGGTTCATGAAGAGAAAGGTGAATCTCTGTGAGATGAATGCAGACATCAGAAAGCATTTTATCAGAAAGCTTCTTTCTAGTTTTTATCTGAGGATATTTCCTTTTTCAAAATAGCCCTCAATACGTTCCCAAATATCACTTTGCAGATTCCACGAAAACACTCTTAGTAAACAGTTTCATGGAGAGAAATATGTAACTCTGTGACATGAATTCACACATCACAAAGCAGTTTCTCAGAAAGCTTCTTTCTAGTTTTTAATCTGACGATATTTCTTTTTTTGTCGTAAGCTTCATTGCGTTAAGCATTATCCTATTGCAGATTTCCAGACAACTGTGTTAGTAAACTGATGCATGAAAAGAAAAGTGTAACTCAGTGAATTGCATTCACACATCACAAGGCAGTTTCTCTGAATGCTTCTTTCCAGATTTTATGTGGGGCTATTTCCTTTTTCACTATAGGCCTCAATGCACTCCCATATATCGCTTTGCAGATTGCACAAAAACAGTGTTAGCAAACTGTTCATGAAGAGGAAGGTGTATCTCTGTGAGTTGATTTCACACATCCCAAACAAGTTTCTCCAAAAGCTTCTTTCTTGTATTTATTTGACGACATTTCCTTTGTCACCGTAGGCTTCAATGCAATCAAAAATATCCCTTCTCTGATTCCCCAAAATCCGTGGTAACAGACTGCTCCATGGAACGAAAATGTAAATCTGTGAGATGAATTCAAATACCAGAAAACAGATTCTCAGCTTCTTTCTAGTTTTTATCAGGAGGATATTTCCTTTTCCACCATAGCCCTGAAGGCGCTCCCAATTATCACCTTGAGGATTCCACGAAAAGTGTGTTAGCAAACTGTTTCATGAAGAGAAACGTGTATCTTTGTGAGACGAATTTACACATCACCAACAAGTTTCTGAGAAAGCTTCTTTCTAGTTTTTATCTGAGGATATTTCCGGTTCCACCAGAGCCCTCCATGCGCTGCCAAATATCACTATGCAGGTTCCTTGAAAACAGTGTTAGCTAACTCTTCATGTAGAGAAAGGTGTTTCTCTGTGAGTTTATTTCACACATCACCAACAAGTTTCTCAGAAAGCTTCTTTCTCGTGTTTATTTGAGGACATTTCCTTTGTCAGCATAGGCTTCAGTGCGATCCAAAGTATCCCTTCTCAGGCTCCCCAAAAATCATGGTAACAGACTGCTTGCTCCATGGGAAGAAAGTGTAACTCTGTGTGATGAATTCACACATCACAAAGCACTTTCTTAGAAAACTTCGTTCTCCATTTTATCTGAGGGTATATCCTTTGTCACAGTAAGCTTCATTGTGATAAGAATTATCCTACTGCAGATTTCAGGACAACAGTGTTAGCAAACTGATCAATGAAAAGAAAAGTGTAGCTCTGTGAGTTGCATTCACACATCACAATGCAGTTTCTCAGAATGCTTCTTTCCAGTTTTTGTCTGAGGATATTTCCTTTTTCACCATAGGCCTCAAGGCGCTCTCAATTATTGCTTTGCAGATTCCACAAAAACAGTGTTAACAAACTGCTTCTTGAAGATAAAAGTGTAGCTCTGAGAGATGAATCCAAACATCACAAAGAAGTTTCTCAGAAAGCTTCTTTCTAGTTTTTATTTGAGGATATTTCATCTGTCAGTGTTGGCTTCAGTGCCATCCAAAATATCCCTTGTTAGATTCCCCCAAAACAGGGGTAGCAGACTGGTCAATAAAACGAAAGTGTAACTCTGTGACATGAATTCACATATCAGAAAGCAGTTTCTCAGAAAGTTTCTTTCTAGTTTTTATCTCAGGATATTTCCTTTTTCACAGTAAGCTTCATTGTGCTAAGAATTATCCTATTGCAGATTTCAAGACAACAGTGTTAGCCAACTGAACAATGAAAAGAAAAGTGTAACTCAGTGAATTGCATTCACATATCTCAATGCAGTTTCTCAGAATGCTTCTTTCCAGATTTTATCTGAGTCTATTTCCTTTTTCACTATAGGCCTCAATGCGATCCCAAATAACACTTTGCAGATTGCACTAAAACAGTGTTAGCAAAACGTTCATGAAGAGAAAGGTGTATCTCTGTGAGTTGATTTCACACATCACAAACAGGTTTCTCAGAAAGTTTCTTTCTCGTGATTATTTGAGTACATTTCCTTTTTCAGCATAGTCTTCAAAGCAATCCAAAATATCCCTTCTCAGATTCCCCAAAAACCATGGTAACAGACTGCTGCATGAAACGAATGTGTAAGTCTGTGAGATGAATTGAAGTATCAGAAAACAGTTTCTCAGAAAACTTCCTTCTCCTTTTTATCTGAGGATATATCCTTTGCCATCGTAAGCTTCATTGTGCTAAGAAATATCCTGTTGCAGATTTCAAGAGAACAAGGTAAGCAAACTGATCAATGAAAAGAAAAGTGAAACTGTGAGTTGCATTCACACATCACAATGCAGTGTCTCAGAATGCTTCTTTCCAGTTTTTATCTGAAGATATTTGCTTTTTCACCATACGCCTGAATGCGCTCCCAAATATCATTTTGCAGATTCCACGAAAGCAGTGTAAGCAAACTGCTTCATGAAGGAAAGGTGAATCTCTGTGAGATGAATGCAGACATCAGAAAGCACTTTCTCAGAAAGCTTCTTTCTCATTTTTATCTGAGGATATTTCCTTTTTCAAAATAGCCCTCAATGCGTTCCCAAATATCACTTTGCAGATTCCACGAAAACACTCTTAGCTTACTGTTTCATGGAGAGAAATATGTAACTCTGTGACATGAATTGACACATCACAAAGCAGTTTCTCAGAAAGCTTCTTTCTAGTTTTTATCTGATGATATTTCGTTTTTCACCGTAAGCTTCGTTGCGTATTGCAGATTTCAAGACAACAGTGCTAGTAAACTGATAAATGGAAAAAAATGTGTAACTCAGTAAATTGCATTCACACAGCACAAGGCGGTTTCTCAGAATGCTTCTTTCCAAATTTTATCTGAAGCTATGTCCTTTTTCACTATAGGCCTCAATGCACTCCCATATATCACTTTGCAGATTGCATGAAAACAGTGTTAGCAAACCATTCATGAAGAGAAAGGTGTATCTCTGTGAGTTGATTTCACACATCTGAAACGAGTTTCTCTGAAAGCTTCTTTCTTGTGTTTATCTGAGAACATTTCCTTTGTCACCATAGGCTTCAATGCAATCCAAAATATTCCTTCTCTGATTCCCCAAAAACCGTGGTTACAGACTGCTCCATGGAATGTCAGTGTAACTCTGTGAGAAAGTGTAACTTCTGCTTCATGAAGAGAAAGGTGTAACTCTGTGAGATTAATTCAGAGATCACAAAGAAGTTTCTCCGAAAGCTTCTTTCTCGTTTTTCTCTGAGGATATTTCAGTTCTCAATACACTCCCGTATATCTCATTGCAGATTCTGTGAAAACAGTTTTAGCAAACTTCTCAATGAAAGAAATAGTGTAACTCTGTGAGATAAATTCACACACCACAAAGCAGTTTCTGAGAAGGCTGCTCTCCAGGTTTTATCTGCGAATGTTTCATTTTTCACCGTGGGATTCAATGACATCCAAATATCACTTCTGAGATTCCTCAAAAAGAGTACTAGCCAACTGCTCCATGAAATAGTGGTGTAACACTGTGAAATGAATTCACACCTCACAAAGCAGTTTCTCAGAAAGCTTCATTCCGGTTTATCTCTGAGGATATCCTTGGTCCTTATACTCTTCAAACCCATGAGAAATATCAGTTCTTAGAATCTACAAAACAGTACTAGCAAACAGCTCCATGAAACATAAGTGTAACTCTGTGAGATGAATTCACACATCATAAAGAAGTTTCTAAGCAAGCTTCTTTCTATTTTTTATCTGAGGATATTTCCTTTGTTACCATAAGCTTCATTGCACTAAGAAGTATCCCATTGCAGATTTCAAGAAAACTGTGTTAGTAAACTGATCAATGAAGAGAAAAGTGTAATTCTGTGAGTTGAATTCACACATCACAATGCAGTTTCGCAGAACGCTTTTTTCCAGTTTTTATATGTGGATATTTCCTTTTTCACCATAGGCCTCAAAGCACTGCCAAATATCATTTTGCTGATTCCATAAAAACAGTGCAAGCAAACTTCTCAGAAACCAGTTTCTCAGAAAGCTTCTTTCTAGTTTTTATCTGAGGATATTTCCTTTTTCAAAATAGCCTTCACTACGTTCCCAAATATCATTCTGCAGATTCCACGAAAACACTGTTAGCAAACTGTTTCATGGAGAGAAAGGTGTAACTCTCTGAGATGAATTCACACATCACAAAGAAGTTTCTCAGAAAGCTTCGTTTTCCATTTTATCTGAGGATATATCCTTTCTCACCATAAGCTTCATTGCACTAAGAATTATCCTACTGCAGATTTTGGGACAACAGTGTTAACAAACTGACCAATGAAAAGAAAAGTGTAACTCTGTGAGTTGCATTCACACATCACAATGCAGTTTCTCAGAATGCTTCTTTCCAGTTTTTATCTGAGGATATTTCCTTTTTCACCATAGGCTTCAATGTGCTCCCAATATCATTTTGCAGAATCCACGAAAACACTGTTAGCAAACTGCTAAAGAAAGTTCTTTGTGTTGTGTGAATTCACCTAACAGAGTTACACCTTTCTTTTCACGGCGCAGTTTCCCAAAACTGTTTTCATTGAGCTATTTGATAGGACTGTTTTCATGGAATCTGCAAAGGAGTACTGGGGAGCACTTTGAGGCCTATAGTGGAAAAGGGAATTACCTCAGACAAACACTAGAAAGAAGCTTTCTGAGAAACTGCATTTTGATGTGTGAATTCATCTCACAGAGTTACACCATTCTTTTCATTGAGCAGTTTGTTAACACTGTTTTCGTGGAATCTGCAATAGGATATTTGGGAGCACATTGAAGCCTATGGTGACAAAGGAAATATCCTCAGATATAAACTAGAAAGAATCTCTCTGAGAAATTTCATTGTGATTTGTGAATTCATCTCACAGAGTTACACGATTATTTTAATGGATCAGTTTGGTAGCACTGCTTTTGGGGAATCTGAGATGGGATATTTGGGATCACATTGAAGCCTATGGTGACATAGGAAATATCTTCAGATAAAAACAAGAAATAAAATTTCTGAGAAACTGCTTTGTGATGTGGGAATTTGTTTCAGAGTTACACCATTCTTTTCATTGAGCTGTTTGATAACACTGTTTTCATGGAATCTGCATTACGATATTAGGGAGCACATTGAAGCCTGTGGTCACAAAGGACATATCCACAGATAAAAATAAAAAACAAGCATTCTGAGAAACTGATTTTAGATTTTTGAATTCATCTCAAAGAGTTACTGAAGCCTATGGTGAAAGCAGAAATATCCTCAGATAAAAACTAGAAGGAAGCTTTCTGAGAAAGTTCCTTGTGATGTGTGAATTCACCTGTCAGAGTTACAAATATTTTTTTGTGGAGCAGATTACTAATACTGTTTTCTTTGAATCTGCAATGGGATATTTGGGAGCGCATTGATGGCTATGGTGAAAAAGGATATATCCTCAGATAAAAACTAGTAAGAAGCCTTCTGAGAAACTGCTTTTTGATGTGTGAATTCATCTCACAGAATTAATCTGTTGTTTTCAGTGAGCAATTTGCTAACACTTTTTTCTTGGAATCTGCAATAGGATATTTCAGAGCACATTGAAGCTAACAGTGACAAAAGAAATATCCTCATATAAATACTAGAAGACAGCTTTCTGAGTAACTACTTTGTGATGTTTCAATTCAACTCACAGAGTTACACAATTCTGTTCATGGATCAGTTTGGTAGCAATGTTTTGGGGAATCTGAGAAGGGATATTTGGGATCACATTCAACACTACTGTGTTAAAAGAAATGTCCTCAGATTAGTAGCAGAGAGAAGCTTTCCGAGAAACTGCTTTGTGATGTGTGAATTCACCTCACAGGGTTACACTGTTTTTTTCATTGAGAAGTTTGTTAACACCATTTTCTTGGAATCTGCAATGGTATGTTTCAGAGCACATTGAAGCTTATGGTGACTAACGAAATATCCTCAGAAAAAAAGTAGAAAGAAGCTTTCTGAGAAACTGCTTTGTGATTTGTGAATTCACTTCACTGACTTACATGATGCGTTTCAAAGAGCAGTTTGGTAGCACTGTTTTTGGGGAAGCTGAGAAGCGATTATTTGGATCACATTGAAGCCTGTGGTGACAAAGGAAATATCCTCAGATAAAAACTGGAATGAAGCTTTCTGAGAAACTGCTTTGTGGTGTGTGAATTCATCTCACAGAGTTACACGATTTTTTTGATGGATCAGTTTGGTAGCACTGCTTTTGTGGAATCTGAGAAGGGATATTTGGGATCATGTTGAAGCCTACAGTGACAAAGGAAATATACTCAGATAAAAACTAGAATGAAGCTTTCTGAGAAAGTTCTTTGTGATCTGTGAATTCATCTCTCAAAGATACACCGTTCTTTTCATTGAGCAGTTTGATAACACTGTGTTCGTGGAATCTGCAACAGGATATTTTGGAGCGCTTTGAAGCCTATGGTGACAAAGGAAACATCCTCAGACAAAAACCTAAAAGAAGTTTCTGGGAAACTGCTTTGTGGTGTGTGAATTCATCTCACAGAGTTAAACTGTTCTATTCACTGAGCTGTTTCCTAACACTGTTTTTTAAAATCTGCAATGGGATATTTTTGAGCGCATTGATGCTTATTGTGACAAGGGAAATATTCTCAGACAAAAACTAGATCAAAGCTTTCTAAGAAACCGTTTTGTGATTTTTGAATTCATTTCAAAGAGATCCACCTCATTTTTCATGGCACAGTTTGGTAGCACTGTTTTGGGGGGGTTTCTGACAAGGGATTTCTTCAATTGCTTTGAAACTTATGGAGACCAAAGAAGTATCCTCAGTAAAAGTGAGACAGAAACTTTTTGAGAAACTTCTTTGGGATGTGTAAATTCATCTCAGAGAATTTTGCCATTCTTTTCATTGTGTGGTTTGTTAACATCTTTTTTTGTGGAATCTGCAATGGGATATTCCAGAACATAGAGGAATATGATGAAAAAGGAAATATCCTCAGATAATAACCTGAAAGAAGCTTTCTGAGAAACATCTTTGGGATGTTTAAATTCATCTTAAAGAGTTACACCATTCTTGTCTTGCAGCAGTTTGGTTGCACTGTTTTTGGGGAATCTGAGAAGGGATATTTTGGATTTCATTGAAGCCTATTTTGACAAAGAAAATATCCTCAGATAAAAACTAGAAAGAAACCTTCTGAGAAACTTCTTCCTGATGAGTGAAATCATTGCACAGAGATACATGATTTATTTCTTGGAGCAGTTTGCTAACACTGTTTTCGTGGAATCTGCAATAGGATATTTGGGAGCACATTGAAGCCTTTGGTGACAAAGGAAATATCCTCAGACAGAAACCAAAAAAGAAGCTTTCTGAGAAACTGCTTTCTGATGTGTCAAATCACCTCACAGATTTACACTGTTGTTTTCATCTAGCAGTTTGCTAACACTGTTTTCACGGAAACTGCAAAGGAATATTCACGAGTGTATTGAGGCCTATGGTGAAAAAGGAAATATCCTCAGACAAAAACTAGAAAGAAGCTTTCTGAGAAACTGCTTTTGGGTTGTGTGAGCTTATCTCACAGAGCTACAACATTCATTTCACTGAGCAGTTTGATTACACTTGTGACATGGAATCTGCAGTAGGATATTTCAGAGTGCATTGAAGCCTATGGTGAAAATGGAAATATCCTCAGACAAAAACTAGAAAGAAGCTTTCTGAGAAACTGCTTTGTGATGTGTTAGTTCATCTCACAGAGTTACATGATTCTTTTCATGTGTCAGTTTGGTAGCATTGTTTTTGGGGAATCTAAGAAGGGATATTTTGGATCACTTTGAAGCCTATGGTGACAAAGGAAATATCCTGAGATAAAAGCTGTAAAGAAGCTTTCTGAGAAACTTCCTTGTGATGTGGGAATTCATCTCACAGAGTTACACCTTTGTTTTCATGGAACCGTTTGCTAACATAGTTTTCATGGAATCTGCAAAGGGATATTTGGGAGTGCATTAAGGACTATGGTATAAAAGGAAATTTCCTCAGATGAAAATTGGAAGCTTTCTGAGGAACTGCTTTGTGAATTCAACTCACAAATTTACACTGTTCTTTTCATTGAGCAGTTTGCAAAAACTGTTTTCTAGGAATCTGCAATGGCATATTTTGGAGCGCATTGAAGCTTATTGTGAAAAAGGAAATATCCTCAGAGAAAAACTAGAAAGAAGCTTTCTGTGGAACTGCTTTGTGATGTGAAAATTCATGTAAGAGAGTTACACTGTTCTTTTCATTGAGCAGTTTGCTAACACTGTTTTTTTGGTATCTGCAATGGGATATTTCGGAGTGCATTGAAGCTTATTGTGAAAAAGGACATATCCTCAGACAAAAACTAGAAAGAAACTTTCTGAGAAACTGCTTTGCGATTTGTGAATTCATCTCACAGAATGACAAAATTGAGACCTAAGTTGGAAAAGTAAACACCCACAGATAATAACTAGAAAGAAGCTTTCTGAGAAACTGAATTGTGATTTGTTAATTCATCTCACAGAGTTACATGATTCTTTTCATGGATCAGTTTGGTAGCACTGTTTTTTGGGGAATATAAGAAAAGATGTTTTGGATGGCATTGAAGCCTACGGTGACTAAGTATATATCCCCAGATAAAAACTAGAAAGAAGCTTTCTGAGAAAGTTCTTTGTGGTGTGTGAATTCATCTCACAGAGTTACAGCATTCTTTTCATGGAGCAGTTTGCTAACAGGGTTTTCATGAAATCTGCAAAAGGGTATTTCGGAGCGCATTGAGACCTATAGTGAAAGAGTAAATATCCTTAGATAAAAACTAGAAATAAGCTTTCTGAGAAACTGCTTTGTAACTTGGGAATTCACCTCACAGAGTTACACGATTCTTTTCAAAGAGGTGATTGGTAGCACTGTTTTTGGAGATTGTGAGGAGGATTATTTGGATCGCACTGAAACTAGGTGACAAAGAGAATATACTCTGATAAAAATAATAAAGAAGTTTTCTGAGAAGCTACTTTGTGATGTGGGAATTCATCTCACAGTGTTGCACCTTTCTTTTCATGGAGCAGTTTGCCAACACTGTTTTCATGGAATATGCAAAGGGATATTTGAGGGGCACGTTGAGGCCTATGGTGAATAAGGAAATATCATTAGATCAATACTGGATAGAACCTTCCTGAGAAACTGCTTTGTAATATGTGAATTCATCTCACAGAGTTGCAAAGTTCTTTTCATTTAGCAGTCTGCCAACAATGTTTTTTTGGAATCTGCAATGGAATATTTCACAGTGCATTGAAGCTTACTGTGACTAAGGAAACATCTTCATATAAAAACTATAAAGAAGCTTTCTGAGAAACCGCTTTGTGATGTGTTAATTCATCTCCCAGAGTTTCACGATTATTTAATGGATCAGTTTGGTAGCACTGTTTTAGGGGAAACTGAGAAGGTATATTTTGGATCACATTGAAGCCAATGGTGACAAAGGAAATACACTCAGATAAAAACTAGAAAGAGTCTTTCTGAGAAAGTTTTTTGTGACGTGTGATTTCATCTCACAGACTTACACCATTCCTTTCATTGAGCAGTTAGCTAACACTGTATTTGTGGAATCTGCAATAGGATATTCGGAAGTGCTTTGAAGCCAATGGTGACAAAGAAATAATCAGATAAAAACCAAAAAGAAGTTTTCCGATAAACTGCTTTGTGACATGCGAACTCAACTTACAGACTTACACTGATCTTTTCATTGAGCAGTTTGCTCACACTGTTTTCTTGGAATCTGCAATGGGATGTTTCAGAGCACATTGAAGTTATGGTGACAAGGAAATATCCTCAGAAAGAATCTAGAAAGAAGTTTTTTGAGAAACTGCTTTGTGATGTGTGAATCCATCTCACAGAGTTACATGATACTTTGCATGCAGCAGTTTTGTCACCTTGTTTTTGGGGAATCTGAGAAGGGATATTTTGGATTGCCTTAAAGCTTATGGTGACAAACGAAACATCCTCAGATAAAAACTAGAAAGAAGCTTTCTGAGAAACTTCTTGGTGATGTGTGAATTCAACTCACAGAATTACACCTTTCTTTTCATGGAGCAGTTTGATAGCACTGTTTTCATGGAATCTGCAAAAGGATATTTACGAGTGCATTGAGACCTATGGTGAAAAAGGAATTACACTCAGATAAAAACTAGAAAGAAGCTTTGTGAGAAACTACTTTGTGAAGTGTGAATTCATCTCACAGGGTTACACTGTCCTTTTCAGTCAGCAGTTTCTTAACACTGTTTCCTTGGAATCTTCAGTGGGATATTTTGGAGTGCATTGAAGCTTAGGGTGACAAACGAAATATCTTCATATAAAAATAGGACGAAGCTTTCTGAGAAACTGCTTTGTGATGTTTAATTCATCTGCCAGATTTACATGATTCTTTTCATGGATCAATTTATTAGCACTGTTTTTGGGGAATCTTGGAAGGGATATTTGGATCACATTGAAGCCTATGGTGACAAAGGAGATATCCTTAGGTAAAAACTGGAAAGAAGCTTCCTGAGAAACTGCCTTCTGATGTGTGAATTCATCTCCCAGATTTACATCTCCCGGTTTCTTTTCATGGAGTAGTTTGCTAACAGTGTTTTCATGGCATCTGCAAAGGGATATTAGGGAGCACATTGAGGTCTATAGTGAAAAAGGAAATATCCTCATAGAAAAACTAGAAAGAAGTTTTTTGAGAATCTACTTTGTGATGTTTGAATTCAAGGCAGAGAGTTACACTGCACCTTTCATGGAGTAGTATGCTAACACTGTTTTCTTGGAATCTACAATGGCATATTTTGGAGTATATTGAAGCTTATGGTGACAAAGGAAATATCCTCATATAAAAACTAGAAAGAAGCCCTCTGAGAAACTGTTTTATGATATGTTAATTCATCTCAGAGAGATACACGATTCCTTTCATGGATCAGTTTGGTAGCACTGTTTTGGGGGAATCTGAGAAGGGATATTTTAGATTTCCATGAAGCCTATGGTGACTAAGGAAATATCCTCAGATGAAAACTAGAGAGAAGCTTTCTGAGAAAGTTCTTTGGGTTGTGTGAATTCATCTCACAGAGATACACCTTTCTTTTCATGGAGCAGTTTGCAAACACTGTTTTTGTGGAATCTGCAAAGGGATATTTTTGGGCACATTGAGGCCTATGGTGAAAATGGAAGTGTCCTCAGATAAAACTAGAAAGAAGTTTTCTGAGAAACTGCTTTGTGATGGGTGAATTCATCTCACAGAGCTATGCCGTGCTTTTCTTTGAGTCTTTTGACAACACAGTTTTCATGGAGTCTGCAATAGGATATTTGGGAGTGCAACAAAGTATTTGATGACAAAGGAAATATCCTCATAGAAAAACCACAAAGAGGGCCAGGCGTGGTGGCTCAAGCCTGTAATCCCGGCACTTTGGGAGGCCGAGATTGGTGGATCACGATGTCAGGAGATTGAGACCATCCTGGCTAACATGATGAAACCCTGTCTCTACTAAAAATACAAAAAACTAGCTGGGCGAAGTGGCGGGCACCTGTAGTCCCAGCTACTTGGGAGACTGAGTCAGGAGAATGGCGTAAACCTGGGAGGTGGAGCTTACAGTGAGCTGAGATCTGGCCACTGTACTCCAGCCTGGGTGGCAGAACAAGACCCCACCTCAAAAAAAAAAAAAAAAAAGAAAAGAAAAGAAAAAAAAAAGAAAGAAAGAAAAACCACAAAGAAGCTTTCTGGGAAACCAATTTGTGATGTGATAATTTATCTCAAAGAGTTACACAATTCTTTTCATGGATCAGTTTGGTAGCACTGTTTTTGGGGAACCTGAGAAGGGGTATTTTTGATAGCATGGAAGCCTAAAGTAACTAAGGAAATATCATCAGATAAAAGCTAGAAAGGAGCTTTCTGAGAAAATTCTTTGTGATATGTGAATTCATCTCACAGAGTTAATTGTTCTTTACAAGGAGCAGTTCACTAACACTGTTTTCATGAATATGTAAAGGGATATTTTGGAGGGCATGGACGCCTATGGTGAAAAAGGAAATATCCTCAGATAAAAACTAGAAAGAAGCTTTCTGAGAAAGTGCTTTGTGATGGGTGAACTCATTTCCAGAGCTACATTGTGCTTTTCTTTGAACCATTTGATAACACTGTTTTTGCAGAGTCTGCAATAGGATATTTCAGAGTGCTTTGAAGCCTATTGTGACAAAGGAAATATCCTCAGAAAACAAGTTAAAAGAAGCTTTCTGAGAAACTGCTTTTTGTTGTGTGAATTCATCTCACAACGTTACACTGTTCTGTTCATGGATCAGTTTACTAACACTGTTTTCTTGGAATCTGCAATGGGATATTTCAGAATACATTTAAGTTTATGGTGACAAAGGAAATATTCCGAGACAAAAACTAGAAAGAAGCTTTCTGAGGAACTGCTTTGTGATTTTTGAAATCATCTCACAGAGTTATACCTTTCTTTTCATGGAGCAGTTTGGTAGTCCTGTTTTTGGAGAATCTAAGAAGGGAGATTTTGGATCACATTGAAGCCTGTGGTGTCAAAGGAAATATTCTCAGATTGAAACTAGAAAGAAGCTTTCAGAGAAACTTCTTTGTAATGTGTGAATTCACCTCACAGAGTTACAATTTTCTTTTCATGGAGCAGTTTGATAACACTGTTTTTGTGAAACCTGCAAAGAAATATTTTAGAGTGCACTGAGGCCTATGCTGAAAAAGGAAATATCCTCAGATTAAAACTAGAAGGAAGCTTTCTGAGAAACTTCTTTGTGATGTGTGTATTCATCTCACAGAGTTACACTGTTGTTTTCATTGAGAAGTTTGCTAACACTGTTTTCTAGGATCTGCAATGGGATACTTCAGAGTGCATTGAAGCTTATGGTGACAAAGGAAATATATTCATATAAAAACTAGAAAGAAGCTTTCTAAGAAACCACTTTGTGATGTGTTAATTCATCTCCCAGAGTTACACAATTCTTTTCATGGATCAATTTTTTAGCACTGTTTTTGGGAATCTGAGTAAGGATATTTTGGATAGCATTGAAGCCTCAGGTGTCAATAAATTATCCTCAGATAAAAACTAGAAAGAAGCTTTCTGAGAAAGGCACTGTTGTTGTGTGAATTCATCTCACAGAGTTACACCTTGGTTTCCATGGAGCAGTTTGCTAACACTGTTTTTGTGGAATCTGCAAAGGAATACTTGGGACTGCATTGAGGCCTATAGTGAAAAAAGAATTATTCTCAGATAAAAACTAGAAACAAACTTTGTGAGAAACTACTTTGTGATGTGTGTATTCATCTAACAGAGTATCACCTTTCTGTTCATGGAGCAGATTGCTAACACAGTTTGAGTGGAATCTGCAAAGGGATGTTTGGGAGCACATTGAGGCCCATGGTGAAAAAGGAAATATCCTCAGAGAAAAAGTAGAAAGAAGCTTTCTGAGAAACGGATTCATGATGTGTAATTTCATCTTACAGATTTACACTGTTAATTTCATTGAGCCATTTGCTAACACAGTTTTCCTGGAGGCTACAATGGGATATTTTGGAGCACATTGACACTTATGGTGACAAAGGAAATATCCTCATATAAAAACTAGAAAGAAACTTTCTAAGAAACCTCTTTGTGATATGTTAATTCATCTGACAGAGTTACACAATTCTCTTCATGGATCAGTTTTTGGGGAATCTAAGAAGGGATATTTTGGATTGCATTGAAGCCTATGGTGATGAAGGAGATATCCTCAGATAAAAACTAGAAAGAATCTTTCTGAGAAAGTTCTTTGTGATGTTTGAATTCATGTCACAGATTTACACCTTTCTATTCATGAAGCCGTTTTCTTTGAATCTGTGGAGGGATATTTGGGAGAGCATTGAGGCCTATAGTGAAAAACGAAATATCGTTGGATAAAAACTAGAAAGATTTCTGAGAAAGTGCTTTGTGATATGTGAATTCATCTTACAGAGTTACACCATTCTTTTCATTGAGCAGTTTGATAGCACTGTTTTTGTGGAATCTGCAATATGAAATTTGAGAGTGCATTGTAGCCTATGGTGACAAAGGAAATATCCTCAGTTGAAAACCAAAAAGAAGCTTTCTAAGAGAGTGCTTTATGTTGTGTCAATTCATCTCACAGAGTTACACCATTCTTTTCATGGAGCAGTTTGCTAACACTGTTATCGTGGAATCTGCGAAGGGATTTTTGGGAACGATTTGATGCCTATTGTGAAAAAGCAAATATCCTCAGATAAAAACTAAACAGATGCTTTCTGAGAAACTGCTTTGTGATGCATGAATTCATCTCATAGAGTTACATTGTTCTTTTCGTGGAGCAGTTGCTAACACTGTGTTCTTGGAATCTGCAATAGGATATTTCAGAGTGCATTGACGCTTTTGGTGACAAAGTAAATATCCTCACATAAAAACTGGAAAGAAGCTTTCCGAGAAAGTGCTTTATGATGTCTTAATTCATTTCACGGAATTACATGATTCTTTTCATGGATCAGTTTGGGAGCATTCTTTTTCAGGAATCTGAGAAGGGATATTTGGGATTGCATTGAAGCCTGTGGTGACAAAGGAAATATCCTCAGATAAAAACTAGAAAGGATCTTTCTGAGAGAGTACTTTGTGATATGTCAATTCTTCTCACAGTGTTACACCTGTTTTTTTTTTTTATGGAGTAGTTTGCTAACACTGTTTTCATGGATTCTGCAAAGGGATATTTGGGAATGTATGGAGGATTATGGTGATAAAGGAATTATGCTCTGATAAAAACAAAAAATAAGGTTTCTGTGAAACTGCTTTGTGATGTGTAAATTCATCTCACAGAGTTACACCGTACTTTTCATTGGGAAGTTTGCTAACACTTCTTGCATGGAATCTGCAATAGGATATTTGTGAGCACATTGAGGCCTATGGTGAAAAGTAAAATATCCGCAGACAAAAAATAGAAAGAAGTTTTCATAGAAAATTCTTTCTTATTTGTGAATTCATGTCACAGAATTACACGATCCTTTTCATGAAGCAATTTGTTAACACTGTTTTCGTGGAAACTGCAAATGGATATTCAGGAGTGCATTGATTCCTCTGGTGATAAAGGAAATATCCTCAGACAAAAACTAGAAAGAAGCTATCTGAGAAACTTCTTTGGGATGTGTGAATTCATCTTACAGAGTTGCACTGTTCTGTTCATTGAGCAGTTTGATAACACTGTTTTTGTGGAATCTGCAATAGGATATTTGGGAGCACATTGAAGCCTATGGTGACAAAGGAAATATCCTCAGATGAAAACCAGAAAGCTTTCTGTGAAATGCTTTGGGATGTGTGAATTCATCTCACAGCATTACACCATTCTTTTCACTGAGAAGTTTGCTAACACTTTGTTCGTGGAAACTGCAATGGGATATTCGGGAGTTCATTGAGGAATATGGTGAAAAAGGAAACATGATCAGATAAAAACTAGAAAGAAGGTTTCCGAGAAACTGCTTTGTGATGTGTGAATTCATCTCACAGTGTTACACCATTATTTTCATGGAATAGTTTGGTAGCCTGTTTTTGGGGAATCTGAGAAGGGATATTTTGTATCACATTGAAAACTATGGTGACAAAGGAAATATCCTCAGATAAAAACAATAAAGAATCTTTCTGAGAAATCTTCTTTGTGATGTGTGAATTCATCTCACAGATTTACACCTCCTTTTCATGGAGCAGTTTGCTAACACTATTTTTGTGGAATCTGGAAAGGGATATTCTTGAGAGCATTGAGGCAAATGGTGACAAAGAAATTATCCTCAGACAAAAACTAGATGGATGCTTTCTGAGAAATTGCTTTGTGATGTGTGTATTCACATCACAGAATTACACGATTCTATTCTTGGAACAGTTTGCTAACACAGTTTTTGTGGAATCTGCAATAGGATATTTGGGAGCACATTGAAGCCTATGTTGACAAACGAATTATCCTCAGACAAAAACCAAAAAGAAGCTGTCTGGGAAACTACTTCATGATGTGAATTTATCTCACAGATTTAAAACTTTGGTTCATGGAGCAGTTTGTTAACACTGTTTTCATGTAATCTGCAAAGGGTTATCTGGGAGCACATTGAGGCCTATAGTGAAAAAGGAAATATCCTCAGATAAAAACTAGAAAGAAGCTTTCTGAGAAACTGCCTTGTGATGTGTGAGTTCATCTTACATAGTTATACTATTCTTTTCATTGGGCAGTTTGATAACACTTTTTTCGTGGAATCTGCAATAGAATATTTCAGAGGTCATTGAAGCCTATGGTGACAAAGGAAATATCCTCTGACAAAAACCAAAAGGAAACTTTCTGTTAAACAGCTTTGTGATGTGTGAATTCATCTCACAGAGTTACACCATTTTTTTCATTAAGAAGCTTGCTAACACCTTTTTCGTTGGATTTGCCATGGGATATTCAGGAGCACCTTGAAGAATATGGTGAAAAAGGAAATATCCTCAGATAAAAAATAGAAACTTTCTGAGAAACAGTTTTGTGAAGTGTGAATTCTTCTTACAGAGATATACTGTTCTTTTCATGGATCAGTTTGGTAGCACTGTTTTTGGGGAGTCAGAGAAGGGATATTTTAAATGGCATTGTAGCCTATGGTGACAAAGGAGATATCCTCAGATTAAAAACTAGAATGAAGCCCTCTGAGAAACTGCTTTGTGATATGTGATTTTACCTCACCGAGTTACACCATGATTTTCACTGAGTAGTTTGATAACACTGTTTTCTTGGAATCTGCAATGGGATATTTCAGAGCACATTGAAGCTTATGGTGACAAAGGAAACATCCTCATGTAAAATCTTGAAAGAAGCGTTCTGAGAAACTGATTTGTGATGTGTTAATTCACTTCACAAAGTTACAAGTTTCTTTTCAGGGAACAGTTTGGTGGTACTATTTATGGGGAATCTCGGAATGGATATTTGGGATCGCATTGAAGCATATGGCGACAAAGGAAACATCCTCAAGTAAAAACTAGAAATAAGCTCGCTGAGAAAGTTCTTTGTGAAGTGTCAATTCCTCCTCACAGAATCACACCTGCCTTTTCATAGAGAAGTTTCCTAACACGGTTTTCATGAAATCTGCAAAGGGGTATTTGGGAGCTCATTGAGGCCTATAGTGAAAAAGGAAATATCCTCAGATAAAAACTAGAAAGAAGCTTTCTGAGAAAGTGCTTTTTGATGTGTGAGTTCATCTGACAGGTGACACCATTCTTTTCATTGAGCAATTTGATAACAGTGTTTTCATGGTATCTGCAATAGGATATTTGGGAGTGCTTTGAAGCTTGCAGTGACAAAGGAAATATCCTCAGATAAAAACCAAAATAAGCTTTCTGTGAAACTGCTTTGTGATGTGTCTATTCATCTCACAGTGTTACAATGTTCTTTTCATTGAGAAATTTGCTAACAATTTTTTCGTGGAATCTGCAAAGGGATAATTGGTAGTTCATTGAGAAATATGGTGAAAAAGTAAATATCCTCAGATAAAAACTAGAAAGAAGCTTTCTGAGAAAGAGCTTTGTGATGTGTGAATTCATCTCACAGAGATACACCATTCATTTCATGGATCAGTTTCATTGCACTGTTTTTGGGGAATCTGAGAAGGGGTATTTTTGATCACTTTGAATCCAATGGTGACAAAAGAAATATCCTCAGATAAAAACTAGAAAGAGACTTTCTGAGAAAGTTCTTTATGATGTCTGAATTCATCTCATAGAGTTACACCTTCCTTTTCATGGAGCAGTTTACTAACACTGTTTTCATTTATTCTGCAAAGGATATATGGGAGTGTGCTTTTTGATGTGTGAGTTCATCTGACAGATTACACTGTTCTTTTCATTGAGCAATTTGATGACACTGCTTTCTTGGAATCTGCAATAGGATATTTGGGAGCACATTGAAGACTTTGGTGACCAAGGCATTATCCTCACATGAAAACCAAAAAGAAGCGTTCTGTGAAACTGTTTTATAATGTGTGAATTCATCTCATAGATTTACACTGTTCTTTTCATTGAGCAGTTTGCTAACACTGTTTTCTTCGCATCTGCAATGGGATATTTTGGAGTACATTGATAGTGATGGTGACAAAGGAAATATCCTCAGACAAAAACCAGAAAGAAACGTTCTGAGAAACTGACTTGTGATTCGTGAATTCATCTCACACAGTTACACTATACGTTTCATGGAGCAGTTTAGTGGCACTGTTTTTGGGGAATATGCAATGGGCTATTTGGGAGCACATTGAGGCCTATTGTGAAAAAGGAAGTATTCTCAGACAATAATTAGAGAGATGCTTCCTGAGAAATATCTTTGTGATTTGTGAATTCATCTCATGGAGTTATACCTTTGTTTTCCTGGAGAAGTTTGGTAGCACTGTTTTTGGGGAATCTGAGAAGAGGTATTTTGGATGGCATTGAAGCCTATGGTGAAAAAGGAAATATCCTCAGATAAAAAATATAAAGAAGGTTTCTGGCCGGGCACGGTGCCTCAAGCCTGTAATCCCAGCACTTCGGGAGGCCGAGACGGGCGGATCACGAGGTCAGGAGATCGAGACCATCCTGGCTAACACGGTGAAACCCCATCTCTACTAAAAATATAAAAATCTAGCTGGGCGAAGTGGTGGGCAATTGTAGTCCCAGCTACTTGGGAGGCTGAGTCAGGAGAATGGCATAAACACGGGAGGTGGAGCTTGCAGTGAGCCGAGATCTGGCCACTGTACTCCAGCCTGGGCGGCAGAACAAGACTCCATCTCAAAAAAAAAAAAAAAAGTTTCATGATTCTTTTCATGGATCAGCTGGGTAGCACTGTTTGTGGGTTATCTGAGAAGGGATATTTGGGATCACTTTGAAGCCTATGATGACAAAGGAAATATCCTCAGATAAAAACTAGACAGAAGTTTTCTGAGAAGCTGCTTTGTGATGTGTGAATTCATCTCACAGAGGAACACCTTCCTTTTCAGGGGGCTATTTGCTAACACTCTTTTCGTGGAATCTGCAAAGGGACATTTGGGAGCGCATTGGGGAATATGGTATAAATCTAAATATCCTCAGACAAAAACTAGAAAAATGCTCTCTGAGAAACTGCTTTGTGATGTGTGAATTCATCTCACAGAGTTACACTGTTCTTTTCAATGAGCAGTTTGCCAACACTGTTTTCATGGAATCTACAAAGGGATATATGGGAGCTCATTGAGGCCTGTAGTGAAAAAGGAAATATCCTCAGATAAAAACAAGAAAGAAGTTCTCTGAGAAACTACATTTTGACGGGTGAATTCATCTTACAGAGTTACACCATTCTTTTCCTTCAGCTGTTTGGTAACACTGTTTTCATGGAATGTGCAATAGGATATTTGAGAGCACATTGAAGCCTATGGTGACAAAGGTAATATCCTCAGATAAAAATGTAAAGAATCCTTCTAAGAAACCACTTTGTGATTTTGAATTCTTCTCACAGAGTTACATGATTCTTTTCATGGATCATTTTGTAGCACTGTTTTCGGGGAATCTGAGAAGGGATATTTTGGATCACATTGAAGCCTATGGTAACAAGGAAATATCCTCAGACAAAAACTGGAAAGAAGGTTTCTGAGAAAGTTCTTTGTGATGTGTGAATTCATCTTGTAGTGTTACACCTTCCTTTTCATGGAGCGGTTTACTATCACTGTTTTCATGGAATCCGCAAAGGGACATTTGGGAGTGCATTGAGGCCTATGACAAAAAAGGAAATATCCTCAGATAAAAAGTACAAAGAAACTTTCTGAGAAACTGCTTTGTGATGTGTCAATTCAACTCATGATGTTACACTCTTCTTTTCATGGTGCAGTTTGCTAACACTGTTTTCTTGGAAGCTGCATTGGGATATTTCAGAGCACCTTGAAGCTTATGGTAATGAAGGAAACATCCTCAGATAAAAAACAGAAAGAAACTTTCTGAGAAACTGTTTTGTGATGTTTGATTTCATCTCACAAAGTTACACTGTTCTTTTCATTGATCAGTTTGCTAACACTGTTTTCTTGGAATCTGCACGGGGATATTTTGGAGTGCATTGAAGCTTATAGTGACAAAGGAAATATCCTGAGACAAAAACTACATAGAAGCTTTCTGAGGACCTGCTTTTTGATTTGTGAATTCATCTCACAGAGTTACAATGTAACTCTCACAGAGTTACAATGAAATTTACATTGAGCTGTTTGAGCACAGTCTTTTCATGGAACCTGCAAAGGGATATTTGGGAGCACATTGAGGCCTATGGTGACACAGGAAATATCCTCAGGTATAAACTAGAAAGAAGCTTCCTGAGGAACTGCTTCATGATGTGTGAATTCATCTCACAGTGTTTCTCTGTTCTTTTCATTGGGCAGTTTGCTAACACTGTTTTCTTGGAAAGTGCAATGGGAAATTTTAGAGCTCATTGAGCTTATGGTGACATAGGAAATATAGAAAAAGCAGAAAGAAGGTTTCTGGGATACCATTTTGTGATGTGTTAGTTCATGTCACAGAGTTACACGATTCTTTTCATGGATCAGTTTGGTAGCACTCTTTTTGGGGAATCTGAGAGGGGATATTTTAGATGGCATTTAAACCTATGGTGACAAAGGAAACATTCTCAGGTAAAAACTAGAAAGGAGGTTTTTGAGAAAGTTCTTTGTGATGTGTGAATTCAACTCACAGAGTTACACGTTTCTTTTCATGGAACAGTTTGGTAACACTGTTTTTGGGGAATCTCAGAAGGGATACTGAGGATCACATTGAAGCCTACAGTGACAAAGGAAATATCCTCAGATAAAAACTAGAAAGAAGCTTCCTGAGAAACCTCTTGGTGATGTGTGAATTCGTCTCACAGAGTTTCAGATTTCTTTTCATGAAGCAGATTGCTAACACTGTTTTTGTGGAATCTGCAAAGGGATATTTGGAAACACATCGTGGCCTATGGTAAAAGAAATTAAGTATTCCCAGGTAAAAACTAGAAAGAAGCTCTCTGAGAAACTGCTTTGTGATGGGTGAATTCATCTCAGAGAGTTACACCATTCTTTTCCTTGAGTTGTTTGTTAACACTGCTTTCATGGAATGTGCAATAGGATATTTGAGAGCACATTGAAGCCTATGGTGACAAAGGAAATATTCTAAGATAAAAATTAGAAAGAAGTTTATGACAAAGTTCTGTGTGAAGTGTGAATTCATGTCACAGTGTTACACCTTACTTTTCATGGAGCAGTTTGCTACCACTGTTTTCATGGCATCTGCAAAGGGATATTTAGGAGCACATTAAGGCCTATGATGGAAAAAGGAATATCCTCAGATAAAAAGGAGAAAGAAGCTTTCTGAGAAACTGCTTTCCAATGTGTGAATTTATCTCATGGTGTTACACTGTTCTTTTCATGGAGCAGTTTGCTAACATTGTTTTCTTGGAAGCTGCAATGAAACATTTCAGAGCACCTTGAAACTTATGGTTTGAAAGGAAACATCCTCAGATTAAAAAACAAAAAAAATCTTTTGAAGAAACTGCTTTGCCATGTTTGAATTCATCTCACCAAGTTACACTGTTCTTTTGATTGATGAGATCGCTAATGCTGTGTTCTTGGAAGCTGAAATGGGATACTTCAGAGAGCCTTGAAGCTTATGATGACAAAGGAAATGCCCTCAGATAAAAAGTAGAAAGAAGCTTTCTGAGAAACTGCTTTGTGATGTGTGAATTCATCTTACACAGTTACACCTTTCTTTCCATGGAGTCGTTTGCTAACACTGTTTTCATGGAATCTGCAAAGGGATATTTGGGAGCACATTGAGGCCTACAGTGAAAAAAGAAATATCCTCAGACAAAAACTAGAAAGAAGCTTTCTGAGAAACTGCTTTGTGATGTGTAAATTCATCTCACTGAGGTATATGATTCTTTTCATATAGAATATAGAAATATAGAAATATAGAAAATATAGAAATATAGAAATATAGAAAAAGCAGAAAGAAGGTTTCTGGGATACCATTTTGTGATGTGTTAGTTCATGTCACAGAGTTACACGATTCTTTTCATGGATCAGTTTGGTAGCACTCTTTTGGGGAATCTGAGAAGGGATATTTGGGAAAACACTGAAGTCTATGATGACAAAGGAAATAACCTCAGATAATAATTAGAAAGACTCTGAGAAAGTTCTTTGTGATGTGCAAAATCATTTCATAGAGTTACACCATTGTTTTCACTGAGTAGCTTGTGAAAACAGTTTTTGTGTTATCTGCAAAGGGATATTTGGGGGCGCATCAAGGACTATAGTGAAAAAGGAAATATCCTCAGATAAAAACTAGAAAGAAGCTGTCTGAGAAACTGCTTTGTGATGTGTGAATTCATCTCACAGAGTTACACTCTTCTTTTCATTGAGAAGTTTCTTTTTTTTTTACAATTTTTATTTTTTTATTATTTTTTAATTTTATTATTTATTTATTTATTTATTTATTTTTATTATTATTATACTTTAAGTTCTAGGGTACATGTGCATAACGTGCAGGTTTGTTTCATATGTATACTTGTGCCATGTTGTTGTGCTGCACTCATCAACTCGTCATTTACATCAGGTATAACTCCCAATGCAATCCCTCCCCTCTCCCCCCTCCACATGATAGGCCCCAGTGTGTGATGTTCCCCTTCCCGAGTCCAAGTGAGCTCATTGTTCAGTTCCCACCTGTGAGTGATAACATGCAGTGTTTGGTTTTCTGTTCTTGTGATAGTTTGCTAAGAATGATGGTTTCCAGCTGCATCCATGTCCCCACAAAGGACACAAACTCATCCTTTTTTATGGCTGCATACTATTCCATGGTGTATATGTGCCACATTTTCTTAATACAGTCTGTCACTAATGGACATTTGAGTTGATTCCAAGTCTTTGCTATTGTGAATAGTGCTGCAATAAACATACGTGTGCATGTGTCTTTATAGCAGCATGATTTATAATCCTTTGGGTATATA
>NC_037678.1:36793537-36801891 GCF_003255815.1 Theropithecus gelada | reverse complement strand
TCCTCTTTTATTTCACTGAGCAGTGGTTTGTAGTTCTCCTTGAAGAGTTCCTTTACATCCCTTGTAAGTTGGATTTCTAGGTATTTGATTCTCTTTGAAGCAATTGTGAATGGAAGTTCATTCCTGATTTGGCTCTCTGTTTGTCTGTTACTGGTGTATAAGAATGCTTGTGATTTTTGCACATTAATTTTGTATCCTGAGACTTTGCTGAAGTTATTTAACAGCTTAAGGAGACTTTGGGCTGAGATGATGGGATTTTCTAAATATACAATCATGTCCTCTGCCAACAGGGACAATTTGACTTCTTCTTTTCCTAACTGAATACCCTTTATTTCTTTCTCTTGTTTGATTGCCCTAGCAGAACTTCCAACACTATGTTGAATAGGAGTGGTGAGAGAGGGCATCCCTGTCTTGTGCCAGTTTTCAAAGGGAGTTCTTCCGGTTTTTGCCCATTCAGTACGATATTGGCTGTGGGTTTGTCATAAATAGCTCTTTTTATTTTGAGATACTTTCATCAATACTGAATTTTCTAATTTTTATATGAGGATATTTCCTTTGTCACCCTAAGCTTCAATTCGCTCCAAAATATCCCTTTGCGGATTCCAAGAAAACAGTGTTATCAAACACCACAATGAAAACAATGATGTAGCAAGAGAAATATCCTCAGAAAAAAACTAGAAAAAAACTTTCTGAGAATCTGCTTTACGATTTGTGAATTCATCTCACAGGGTTACATGATATTTTTCATGGAACACTTTGGAAGCACTGCTTTTGGGGAATCTGAGAAGGGATATTTTGGATCACATTGAAGCCTATGGTGACAAAGGAAATATCCTCAGAGGAAAAGTAGAAAGAACTTTCTGAGAAAGTTCGTTGAGATGTGGGAATTCGTCACACTGAGTTACATCTGTTGTTTTATGGAGCAGTTTCCTAAAACTGTTTTCCTGGAACCTGCAAAGGGATATTTGGGTGCACATTGAGGCCTATGGTGAAAAAGGAAATATCCTCAGATAGAAACTAGAAAGAAGCTGTCTGAGAAACTGCTTTGTGATGTGTGAATTCGTTTTACACAGTTACACTGTCCTTTCCATTCAGCTGTTTGCCTACACTGTTTTCATGGAATCTGCAAAGGGATATTTGGGAGCACATTGGGTCCTATAGTGGAAAAATATATATATACTCATCTAAATACTAGAAAGGAGCTTTATGAGAATCTGTTTTATGATGTGTTAACTCGTCTCACAGAGTTACACCATTCTTTTCATTGAGCAGCTTGATAAAACTGTTTTTGTGGAATCTGCAATAGGATATATGGGAACACATTGAACGCTAGGGTGACAAAAGAAATATCCTCACAAAAAAAGCAAAAAGAAGCCTTCTGAGAAACTGCTTTGTGATGTGTGAATTCATCTCACAGAGTTACACTGTTCTTTTCACTGAGGAGTTTGCTAACACTGTTTTCTTGGAATCTGCAATGCGATATTTTGGAGCGAATTGAAACTAATGGTGACAAAGGAAATATCCTCAGAGAAAAACTAGAAAGAAGATTTCTGTGAAACTGCTTTGTGATTTGTGAATTCATCTGACAGAGTTACACGATTCTTTTCATGGAGCAGTTTGGTAGCAGTGTTTTTGGGGAATCTGAGAAGGGATATTTTGGATCGCATTGAACCATTTGGTGACAAAGGAAATGTCCTCAGATTAAAACTAGAAAGAAGCTTTCTGTGAGAGCTCATTGTGATTTGTGGATTCATCTAACAGTGTTACACCTGTCTTTGCATGGAGCAGATTGCTAACACTGTTTTCATCGAATCTGCAAAATGATATTTGGGTGCTCATTGAGGCCTCTGGTGAAAAAGGAAATATCCCCAGGAAAAACTAGAAAGATGCATTTGAACAAAGTTCTTGTGATGTGTGAATTCATTTGACAAAGTTACACCTTACTTTTCATGGAGAGTTTGCTAACACTGTTTTCATGAAATCTGCAAAGGGATATTTGGGAGTGCATTGAGGCCTATGTTGATAAAGGAAATATCCTCAGATAAAATCTAGAAAGAAACTTTCTGAGAAATTGCTTTGTGATGTGCAAATTCATCTCACAGAGTTACAGTGTTCTTTTCATTGTGCAGTTTGTTAACTCTGTTTTCTTGTAATCTGCAATGGGATATTTCAGAGTGCATTGAAGCTTGTGGTGACAAAGTAAATATTCTCATATAAAAACTAGAAAGAAACTTTCTCAGAAACTGCTTTGTGATGTGTTAATTCATCTCATGGAGTTACACGATTCTTTTCATGGATCAGTTTGGTATCACTGTTTTTGGGCAATCTGAGAAGGAATGTTTTGGATGGCATTTAAGCCTATGGTGTCTAAGGAAATATCCTCAGATAAAAACCAGAAAGAAGTTTTCTGAGATAGTTCTTGTGTTGTGGGAAATTATCTCAAAGAGTTACACCTTTCTTTTCATGAGGCAGTTTGCTAACAGAGTTTTCATGGAATCTGCAAAGGGATATTTGGGAGTGCAGTGAGGCCTATTGCGAAAAAGGAAATATCCTCATTAAAACCCGAAAGAAACTCTCTGAGTGTCTGCTGTATGATTTGTGAATTCATCTCATAAAGTTACACTGTTCTTTTCATAGAACAGTTTGCTAAATGTGTTTTCTTGGAATTTGCAATGGTGTATTTCGGAGCACATTGAAGCTTATGGTGACAAAAGAAATATCCTCATATAAAGACAAGAAAGACGCTTTTTGAGAAACCACTTTGTGATGTGCTAATTCTTTTCACAGAGCTACACGATTCCTTTCATGTCTCAGTTTGGTAGCAGTGTTTTTGAGGAATCTGAGAAGGGATATTTTGGATCGCATTGAAGCCCATGAAGACATAGGAAATACAATCATATAAAAACTGCAAACAAGGTTTCTAAGAAACTGCTTTATGATGTGTTAATTCATATCACTGTGGTAAAATTTTCTTTTCATGGAGCAGTTTGCTAACACTGTTTTCCTGGAATCTGCACAGGGATATATGGGAGTGCAATGTTGCCTATCATGAAAAAAGAAATATCCACAGATAAATACTAGAAAGAAGCTTTCTGATAACCTGCTTTCTGATGTGTGAATTCATCTCACAGTGCTACACCGTTACATTCATTGCCAAGTTTGGTGACACTGTTTTCATGGAATATGCAAGAGGATATTTGGGAGCTCATGGAAGTCTAGGGTGACAAAGGATATGTCCTCATAGAAAAAGCAAAAAGAAGCTTTCTGAGAAAGTGCTTTGTGATGTGTGAATTCATCTCACAGATTTGCACGATTCTTTTCTTGCAGCAGTTTGGTGGCACTGTTTTTGGGCCACCAGAGAAGGTATATTTTGAACCGCATTGAAGCCTGTGGTGTCAAAGGAAATATCCTCAGATAAAAACTGGAAAGAAACTTTCTGAGAAAGTTGTTTGTGATGAGTGAATTTATCTCACATTGCTAGACTTTACTTTTCACTGAGCAGTGTGCTAACATTGCTTTCATAGAATCTGCAAAGGGATATTTTGGTGCTCATTGAGGCCTATGGTGAAAAAGGAAATATCCTGAGATAAAAACTAGAAATAAGCGTTCTGAGAAACTGCTTTGTGATGCCTCAATTCACCTCACAGAGTTACACTGTTCTTTTCATTGAGCAGTTTGCTAACACTGTTTTCTTGGAATCTGCAATGGGATATTTCAAAGCACATATAAGCTTACGGCGATAAAGGAAATATCCTCATATAAAAACTACAAAGAAGATTTCTGAGAAACAACTTTGTGATGCAATAATTCATCTCACAGACTTACGTGATTCTTTTCATGGATTAGTTTTGTAGCCCTGTTTTGGGGAACCTGAGAAGGAATATTTTGGATCGCATTGAAGCCTATGGTGATGAACAACATGTTCTCAGATAAGAACAAGAAAGTAGGTTTCTGAGAAAGTACTTTCTGATGTGTGAATTCATCTCACAGAGATACACCATTCTTTTCATGGAGCAGTTTGGTAAAACTGTTTTTGTGGAACCTGCAAAGGGATATTTGGGAGTGCACTGAGGTCTATAGTGAAAGCAAAAATATCCTCAGATAAAAACTAAAAAGAAGCTTTCTGAGAAACGGCTTTGTGAATTGTGAATTCATCTCACAGAGTTACACGGTTCTTTTCATTGTGCAGTTTGATAACACTGTTTTTGTGGCATCTGCAATAGGATATTTGGGAGTGCATTGAAGCCTATGGTGACAAAGGAAATTTCCTCAGATAAAAACCAAAAAGAAGGTTTCTGAGAAACTGCTTTGTGATGTGTGAGTTCATCTCATGGAGTTACACTGTCATTTTCTTTGAGCAGTTTGCTAACACTGTTTTCTTGAAATCTGGGATGGGATATTCTGGAGCATATTGTAGCTTATGGTGACAAAGGAAATATACTCAGACCAAAACTAGAAGGAAACTTTGTGAGAAACTGTTTTGATATTTGTGAATTCATCTCACAGAGTTACATGATTCTTTTCATGGAGCAGTTTGGTAGAACTGTTTTTGGGGAATCTGAGAAGGGATAGTTTGGATTGCATTGAAACCTATGGTGACAAAGGAAAGATATTCATATAAAAGCTGGAAAGAAGCTTTCTGAGAAATCTCTTTCTGATGTGTTAATTGATCTCACTGAGTTACACCTTTGTTTTCATTAAGCAGATTGCTAACACCGTTTTTTTTTTTTTTTTTGGAATCTGCACAAGGATATGTGGGAGCACATTGAGGACTATAGTGAAAAAGGAAATATACTGAGATAAAATCTAGAAAGAAGCATTCTGAGAAACTGCTTTGTGATTTGTGATTTCATCTCTGAGAGATACAACGTTCTTTTCATTGAGCAGTTTTTAACACCGTTTTTGTGGAATCTAAAATAGGGTACTTGGGAGTGCATTTAAGCCTATGGAGACAAAGGAAATATGCTCACATAAAAAAAGATAAAGAAGCTTTCTGAGAAACTTCTTTGTGTTGTGTGAATTTACTTCACAGAGATACACTGTTCTTTTCATGGAGCAGTTTGGTAGCACGGTTTTTGGGGATTCTGAGAAGGAATATTTTGGATCACATTGAATTCTTTTTTGACAAGTGAAATATCCTCAGATTAAAACTAGAAAGAAACTATCTGAGAAAACTCCTCATGATTTGGGAATTTATCTCACAGTGTTTTACCTTTCTTTTCATGGAGCAGTTTGCTAACACTGTTTTCATGGAATCTGCAAAGGGATGTTCGGGAGCGCATTGAGGCTGATGGTGAAAAAGTAAGTATCCTCAGATAAAAAATAGAAATAAGCTTTCTGAGAAACTGCTTTGTGATGTGATTTCATCTCACAGAATTATACCTTCTTTAGACTGAGCAGTGGGCTAACACCATTTTTGTGGAATCTCCAAATGGATATTTTGGAGCACATTGAAGTCTGTGGTGAGAAAGGAAATACCCTCAGATAAAAACTGGAAAGCTTTCTGAGAAACTGCTTTGTGACGTGAATTTTTCTCAAAGAGTTGCAACGTTCTTTTCATCGAGCATTTTGCTAACACTGTTTTCATGGAATATGCAATAGGATATTTCAGAGTGCATTGAAGCATATTGTGACAAAGGAAATATCCTAAGACATAAACTAGAAAGAAGTTTTCTCAGAAACCACTTTCTAATTTGTGAATTCATCTCACAGATTTACAATTTCCTTTTGTGGAGCAGTTTGTTAGCACTGCTTTTGGGGAATCTGAGAAGGGGTATTTTGGATCACAATGGAGCCTATGGTTGCAAAGGAAAAACTCAGATAAAACTAGAAAGAAGCTTTCTGAGAAACTGCTTTGTGATGTGTGGATTCATCTCAGAGATTTACACCTTTCTTTTCATGGATCAGTTTGCTAGCACTGTTTTTGTGGAATCTGCAAAGGGATATTTCAGAGCACATTGAGACCTATTGTGAAATAGGAAATAGCTTCAGATAAAAACTACAAAGAAACTTTCTGAGAAACTTCTTTGTGATGTGTGAATTCACCTCACAGAGTTACACTATTTTCATTGGATTGTTTCCTAACATTGTGTTCTTGGAATCTGGAATGGGATATTTCTGAGTGCATTGAGGCTGGTGGTGACAAAGGAACTCTCCTCAGACACAAACTAGAAAGAATCTTTCTGAGATTGGTGGTTTTTAAATTCATCTCACTGAGTTACACCTTTCTTTTCATGGAGCAGTTTGCTAACACTGTTTTCGTGAAATCTGCAAAGGGATATTTTGGGGTGCATTGAGGGCTATGGTGAGAAGGAAATGTCCTCTGATTAAGACAAGACAGAAGGTTTCTGAGAAAGTGCTTTTGATGTGTGAATTCATCTCACAGAGTAACACTGTTCTTTTCATTGAGCAGTTTTCTAGCAATGTTTTCTTGGAATCTGCAATGGGATATTTCAAAGCACATTGAACATTATGGTGACAAAAGAAATAACCTAATATAAAAACTAGAAGGAATCTTTCTCAAAAACTGCTTCATGCTGTGTTAATTCATCTCACCAAGTTACATGGCTCTTTTCATGAATCACCTTGGTAGCACTGTTTTTGGTTAATTTGAGAATGGATATTTTGCATAGTATTGAAACCTAGGGTGATAAAGGCAATATCCCCAGATAAAAATTAGATAGAAGATTTATGAGAAAGTTCTTTGTGATGTTTGAATTCATCACACAGAGTTACAACATTCTTTCTATGTTGCAGTTTGCTTACACTGTTTCCATGGAATCTGCAAAGGGATATTTGAGAGTGCATTCAGGCCTGTAGTGAATAAGGAAATATCCTCAAATAAACACTGAAAAGAAGCTCTCTGAGAAACTTCTTTGTGATGTATGAATTCATCTCACAGAGTTAAACCTTTCTTCTCATTAAGCAGTTTGCTAACACTGTTTTGTTGGAATCTGCAATGGTGTATTTCGGAGTGCATTGAAACTTATGGTGACAAATGAATTATCCTCAGACAAAAACTAGTAAGAAGCTTTCTGAGAAACTGCGTTGTGATTTGTGAATTCATCTCAGAGAGTTACACGTTTCCTTTCATGAAGCAGTTTGGTAGCAATGTTTTTGGGGAATCTGAGAAGGGATATTTTGGATTGCATTGAAGCCTCTGGTGACAAAGGAAAAACTCAGATAAAAACTAGAAAGAAGCTTTTTGAGAAACTGCTTTGTGATGTGGGGATTCATCTCACAGATTTACATCTTTCTTTTCATGGAGCAGTTTGCTAACATTGTTTTCGTGGAATGTGCAAAGGGATATTCCGGAGCACCTTGAGGCCTATAGTGTAAAAGGAAGTGTCCTAAGAAAAAACTAGAAAGAAGCTTTCTGAGAAACTGCTTTGTGATGTGTGAATTCATCTTACAGTGCTACGCCATTCTTTTCATTGAGCAGTTTGATAACACTGTTTTTGAGAAATCTGCAATAGGATATTTGGAAGCACATTGAAGCCTAAAGTGACAAAGGAAATATCCTCAGATAAAAAACAAAAAGAAGTTATCTGTGAAACTGCTCTGTGATGTGTGAATTCATCTCAAAAAAATTACACCTTTCTTTTCATGAAGCATTTTGATAACACTGTTTTTCTGGAATCTACAAAGGGATATCCATGAGCACATTGAGGCAAAAGGTGAAAAAGGAAATGTCCTCAGACAAAAACTAGAAAGCTTACTGAGAAACTGCTTGGTGATTTGTGAATTCATCTCTCAGAGTTATACGATTTTTTTCATGCAGAAGTTTGGTAGCACTGTTGTTGGGGAATATGAGAAGGGATAACTTGGATCGCATTGAAGCCTACAATGAAAAAGGAAATATCGTCAGATAAAATCTTGAAAGAATCATTCCAAGAAACTTCTTCATGATGTGTGAATTCCTCTCACAGAATTACACTGTTCTTTTCTTTGAGAAGGTTGCTAAGACTTTTTTCATGGAATGAGTGATGGGATATTCCAGAACACATTGAAGAATATGATGAAAAAGGAAAAATCCTCAGATAAAAACTGGAAAGATGCTTTCTGAGAAACAGCTTTGCGATGTGTGAATTAGTCTCACAGAGTTACACCATTCTGTTCATGGAGCAGTTAGGTAGCCCCGTTTTTGTTGAATCTGAAAAGAGATATTTTGGATCACATTGAAGCCTATGGGGACAAAGGAAATCACCTCAGAGAAAAACTAGAGGGGGGGCGGAGCAAGATGGCCGAATAGGAGCAGCTCCAGTCTTCAACTCCCAGCGCCAGCGACACAGAAGACCGGTGATTTCGGCATTTTCAACTGAGGTACTGGGTTCATCTCACTGGGGAGTGCCGGA
>NC_037678.1:36790420-36790628 GCF_003255815.1 Theropithecus gelada | reverse complement strand
ACTTGGACTCGGGAAGGGGAACATCACACACCGGGGCCTATCATGGGGAGGAGGGCGGGGGGAGGGATTGCATTGGGAGTTATACCTGATGTAAATGACGAGTTGATGGGTGCAGCACACCAACAAGGCACAAGTATACATATGTAACAAACCTGCACGTTATGCACATGTACCCTACAACTTACAGTATAATAATAATAAATAAATT
>NC_037678.1:36771786-36790359 GCF_003255815.1 Theropithecus gelada | reverse complement strand
CACATGTACCCTACAAAATACAGAAAAAAAAAAAAAAAAAAAAAAAAAAAAAAAAAAAAAAAAAAAAAAAAGAAAAACTAGAAAGAAGCTTTTTGAGGAAGTTCCTTGTGATGTGTGAAATCATATCACAGCGTTAACACTGTTTTCATGTAATCTCCAAGGGGATATTGGGGAGCGCATTGAGGCTTATTTTGAAAAACTAAATATCCTCAGATAAAAACTAGAAAGAAACTTTCTGATAAACTGCTTTGTGATGTGTGAATTCATCTCACCGTGTTACACTGTTCTTTTCACTGAGCAGTTTGCTAACACTCTTTTTATGGAATCTGCAAATTGATATCTGGGAGCACATTGAGACATATAGTGAAAGAGGAAATACCCGCATATAAAAACTATAAAGAAGCTTTATGAGAAACCACTTTGTGATGTGTGAATTTATCTCACAGTTTTACACTGTACATTTCATTGAGTAGTTTACTAACACTGTTTTCGTGGAATCAGCAATGTTATATTTTGGAGCGCATTTAAGCATATGGTGACAAAGGAAATATCCTCAGACAGAAAACTAGAAAGCATCTTTCCAAGAAACTCCTTTGTGATTTGTGAATTCATCTCACAGAGTTACTTGATTCTTTTCATGGATCAGTTTGTTAGAACAGTTTTTGGGGAATCTGAGAAGGGATATTTGGGATAGCATTGAAGCCTATTGTGAAAAGGAAATATCCCCAGATAAAAACTAGAAAGAAGCCTTCTGAGAAAGTTCTTTGTGATGTGTGAATTCTTCTCACAGAATTACATTGGTCTTTACATTGAGCAGTTTGATAACAATGTTTTTGTGGAATCCACAATAGGATATTTGGGAGTGCATTGAAGCCTATGGTGACAAAGGAAATATCTTCAGATAAAAACTACAAAGAAACTTTCTGAGATAGTTCTTTATGATGTGTGAACTTAACTCACAGAGTTACACTGTTCTTTTCATTTTATAGTTCCGTAACACTGTTTTTGTGGAATCTACAAAGTGATATTTGGGAGCGCATTGAAGCTTAAGGTGACAAAGGAATTACCCTTGTATAAAAACTAGAAAGAAGCTTTCTGAGAAAATTCTTTCCGACGTGTGAATTCATCTCACAGAGTTACACCTTCTTTTTCTTGGAGCAGTTTGCTAACACTGTTTTCGTGGAACCTACAATGGGATATTCTGGAGCACATTGAATCTTGTGGTGACAAAGGAAATATCCTCAGACAAAAACTAGAAAGAAGCTTTCTGAGATACTGATTTGGGATTTGTGAATTTATCTAACAGCATTACACCTTTCCTTTCATGTAGCAGTTTGGTAGAACTCTCTTTGGGGAATATGAGAGGGAACATCTTGGATGCCATTGAAGCCTATGGTGGCTCAAGAAATATCCTCAGATAAAAACTAGAAAGAAGGTTTCTGAGAATGTTCTTTGTGATGTGTGATGTCATCTCACAGAGTTACAACTTTCTTTTCATGGAGCCGTTTGCTAACACTGTTTTCATGGAATCTGCAAAGCGATATTTCAGAGCGCATTGAAGCCTATGGTGAAGAACTAAATATCCTCAGAGAAAAACTGTAAAGAAGCTTTGCGAGAAACAGCTTTGTGATTTGTGAATTCATCTGACAGACTTACACAATTCTTTTCATCGATGAGTTTGGTAGCACTGTTTTTGAGGAATCTGAGAAGGGATATTTTGAATCGCATTGTAGCCAAGGGTGACAAAGGAAATAGTCTCAGATAAAAACTAGAAAGAAGTTTTCTGAGAAAAATCTTTGTGATGTGTGAATTCACCTCACAGAGTTACACCTTTCTTTTCAAGGAGCAGTTTGCTAACAATCTTTTCGTGGAATCTGCAAAGGGATATTTGGGAGCGCACTGAGGTCTATGGTGCAAAAGGAAATATCCTCAGATTAAAACGAGAAAAACGTTTTCTGAGAAACTGCTTTATGATGTGTTAATTCATCTCACAGAGTTACTCGATTCTTTTCATGGATCAGTTTGGTAGCACTGTTTTTGGGTAGTATGAGAAGGGATATTTTGCATCGCAAGGTTTCTGAGAAACTGCTTTGTGATGTGTGATTTCATCTCACAGAGTTACAACTTTATTTCCTTGAGAGGTTTGCTAACACTGTTTTGTGGAATCTGCAAAGGGATATTTGGGAGAGCATTGAGGCCTATAGTGAAATAGGAAAATTCCTCAGATAAAAACTAGAAAGAAGCTTTCTGAGAAACTGCTTTGTGGTGTGTGAATTCATCTCACAGAGTTCCACTGTCCTTTTCATTGAGCAGTTTGAAACCACTGTTTTCATGGAATCTGCAATTTGATATTTTGGAGAGCATTGAAGCTTATTTTGACAAAGGAAATATCTTCAGGCAAAAACTAGGAAGAAGCTTTGTGTGAAACCACTTTGTGGTGTGCTCATTCATCTCACAGAATCGCATGATTCTTTTCATATATCAGTTTCATAGCAATATTTTTGAGGAATCTGAGAAAGTATATTTTGGATCTCATTGAAGCCTATGGTGACAAAGAAAATATCCTCAGAAAAAAACAAAAATAAGCTTTCTGAGAAACTTCTAGTGGTGTGTGAATTCATCTCACACAGTTTCACCTTTCTTTCCATGGAGGTGTTTGTTAACGCTGTTTTCATGGAATCTGCAAAGGGATATTTTGGAGTGCATTGAGGTCTACGGTGATAAAGGAAATACCCTCAGATAAAAACTAGAAAGAAGCTTTCTGAGAAACTCCTTTGTGATGTATGAATTCATCTCACAGAGTTACACTGTTCTTTTCATTGAGCAGTTCTTCTTTCTGAGAAGGGATATTTTGAATTTCATTGAAGCATATGTTGACAATGGAAATATCCTCAGATAAATATTAGAAAGAAGCTTTTTGAGACACTGCTTTGTGATGTGTGCATTCATCTCACGGGGTTACACAGTTCTTTATATTGAGCAGTTTAATAACACTGTTTTCGTGGAATCTGCAATAGGATATTTGGGAGTGCTTTGAAGCCTATGGTGACAAAGGAAATTTCCTCACATAAAAAACAAAAAGAAGCTTTTTGAGACACTGCTTTGTTATGTGTCAATTCATCTCACAGAGTTACACTCCTCTTTTCATTGAGCAGTTGGCTAACACTGTTTTTTTGGAATCTGCAATGGGATATTTCAGAGCACATTCAAGCTTATAGTGACAAAGAAAATATCCTCAGACAGAAACTAGAAAGAATATTTCTGAGAAATGGCTTTGTGATTTCTGAAATCATCTCACAGAGTTACACCTTTCCTTTCATGGAGCACTTTGGTAGCCCTGTTTTTCAGGAATCTGAGAAGGGATGTTTTGGATCACATTGAAGCCTATGGTGACAAAGGAAAAACTCAGATAAAAACTAGAAAGAAGCTTTCTGAGAAACTGCTTTATGATGCGTGAATTCAACTCACAAGGTTGCACCTTTCATTTCATGGAGCAGTTTGTTAACACTGTATTCATGGAATCTGCAAAGGGATATTTGGGAGTGAATTTAGGCCTATGGTGAAAAACTAAATATCCTCGGGAAAAAACTGCAAAGAAGCTTTCTGAGAAACTGCTTTGTGATATGTGAATTCATCTCACAGACTTACACTGTTCATTTCTTTGAGTAGTTTGCTAACACAGTTTTCTTGGAATCTGCAATGGGATATTTCAGAGTACCTTGAAGCTTATGGTGACAAAGGAAATATCCTCAGAAAAAACCAGAAAGAAACTTTCTGAGAAACTGCTTTGTGATTTGACTTCGTCTCATAGAGTTACACGATGCTTTTCATGGAGAAGTTTGATTGCACTGTTTTTGGGGAATCTGATAAGGGATATTTTGGATCACATTGAAACTTATGGAGACAAGGGGAATATCCTCTGATAAAAACTAGAAACAATCTTTCTGAGAAACGGCTTTGTGATGTGTTAATTCATCTCACAGACTTACACTATTTTTTTAATGTATCAGTTTGGTAGCACTGTTTTTGGGGAATCTGAGGAAGGATATTTTGGATCGCATTGAAATCAGTGGTGACAAAGGAAACATCCTTAGATAAAAACTAGCCAGAAGCTTTCTGAGAAAGACTCTTTGTGATGTGTGAATTTATCTCAGAGTCTGGAATGGGACATTTTGGAGTGCAATGATTCCTACAGTGAAAAAGGAAATATCTTCAGATAAAAACTAAAAGGAATCTTTCTGAGAAACTTCTTTGTGATGCATGAATTCATCTCACAGAGTTACACCTTTCTTTTCATGGAGCAGTTTGTTAACACTGTTTTCATTGGATCTGCAAAGGGATATTTGGGAGCACATTGAGGATTATGGTGAAAAAGAAATATCCTCAGATAAAATACAGAAAGAACCTTCAGAGAAACTGCTATGTGATGTGTGAATTCATCTCACAGATTTACACTCTTCTGCTCATGGAGCAGTGTGCTAACACTGTTTTCTTGGAATCATCAATGGGATATTTTGGAGCACATTGAAGCTTATGGTGACAAAGGAAATATCCTCCAAGGAAAATTAGAAAGAAGCTTTTTGAGAAACTGCTTTGTGATTTGTGAATTCTTCTCACAGAGTTACACGATTCTTTTCATGGAGCAGTTTGGTAGAACTGTTTTTGGGCAATGGTGACAAGGGAAACAGCCTTAGATATAAACTAGAAAGAAGCTTTCAGAGGAAGTTCTTTGTGATGTGTGAATTCATCTCACAGCGGTACACCTTTCTTTTCATGGAGTAGTTTGCTAACATTGTTTTCGTGGAATCTACAAAGGGACATTTGGGAGCACAAAGAGGCCTATAGTGATACAGGAAATATCCTCAGTTAAAAACTTGAAAGAAGCTTTCTGAAAAACTTCTTTGTGATTTGTGAATTCATCTCACAGAGTTACACGTTTCTTTTGGTGGAGCTGTTTGCCAATACTCTTTTCCTGGTATCTGCAAAGGGGTCTTTGGGAGCGCATTGAGGCCTATGGTAATAAAGGAAATATCCTCAGATAAAAACTAGAAAGAAGCTTTCTAAGAAACTGCTTTATGATGCATGAATTCATCTCACCCAGTTACACCGTTCTTTTCATAGATCAGTTTGCTAACACTGTTCTCTTGGATATTCAATGGGATACTTCAGAGCACATTGAAGCTTATGGTGACAATAGAAACATCCTCATATAAAAACTAGAAAGAAGCTTTCTGAGAAACTGTTTTGTGATTTGTATATTCATCTTACAGAGTTACACAGTTCTTTTCATGTATCAGTTTGGTAGTGCTGTTTTTTCTAAATTTGAGAAGAAATATTTTGGATTGCATTGAAGCTAATGGTGACAAAGGAAATATCCTCAGATAAAAACTAGAAAGAAGCTTTCTGAGAAAGTTCTTTGTGATGTGTTTTTTCATCTCACAGGGTAACACCTTTCTTTTCATGGAGCAGTTTGCTAACACTGTTTTCGTGGAATCTGCATAGGTATATTTGGGAATGCATTGAGGTTATAGTGAAAAGAGAAATATCCTCAGATAAAAACTAGAAAGAAGCTTTCTGAGAAACTGCTTTGTGATGTGTCAATTCATCTCACAGAGTTACACTGTACTTTTTCTTGAGCAGTTTGCTAACATTGTTTTCTTGGAATCTGCCATGGAATATTTCGGAGCACATTGAAGCTTATGGTGACAAAGTAATTATCGTCAGACAAAAAGTAGAAAGAAGCTTTCTGAGAAATGCTTTTTTAATAAATTTGTGAATTTATCCCACAGAGTTACATGATTCTTTCCATCGGGCAGTTTGTTAGCACTGTTTCGGGGAATCTGAGATGGAATATTTTGGGTCACATGGAAGCCTATGGTGACAAGGGGAATATCCTCAGATAAAAACTAGACAGAAGCCTTCTGAGAAAGTTATTTGTGAAGTATGAATTCAGTTCATGGAGTTCCACCTTTCTTTTCATGGAGCCATGTGCTAACACTGTTTTCGTGGAATATGCAAAGGGATATTTAGGAGTGAATTTAGGCCCAGGGTGAAAAACTAAATATCCTCGGAAAAAACTGCAAAGAAGCTTTCTGAGGAACTGCTTTATGATTTGTGAATTCATGCCACAGAGTTACATGATTCTTTTCATGGGGCAGTTTGTTAACACTGTTTTAGGTGAATCTGAGAAGGAATATTTTGGGTCACATGGAAGCCTATGGTGACAAGGGGAATATCCTCAGATAAAAACTAGATAGAAGCCTTCTGAGAAAGTTCTTTTTGAAGTGTGAATTCAGCTCATGGAGTTCCACCTTTCTTTTAATGGAGCCGTTTGCTAACACTGTTTTCATGGAATATGCAAAGGCATATTTAGGAGTGAATTGAGGCCCAGGGTGAAAAACTAAATATCCTTGGAAAAAATCACAAAGAACTTTTCTGAGAAACTGCTTTGTGATGTGTGAATTCATCTCATAGAGTTACACTGTTCATTTCATTGAGTAGTTTGCTAACACAGTTTTCTTGGAATCTGCAATGGGATATTTTGGAGTGCATTGAAGCTTATGGTGACAAAGGAAATATCCTCAGACAAAAACCAGAAAGAAGTTTTCTGAGAAACTGCTTTGTGATTTGTGAATTTGTCTCACAGAGTTACATGATGCTTTTCATGGAGCAGTTTGGTTGCACTGTTTTTGGGGAATCTGATAAGGGATATTTTGGATCACATTGATACTTATGGAGACAAGGGAAATATCATCTGATAAAAACTAGAAACAAGCTTTGTGAGAAACGGCTTTGTGATGTGTTAATTCGTATCACAGAGTTACATGAATTTTTTTCATGTATCAGTTTGGGAGCACTGTTTTTGGTGAATCTGAGGAAGGATATTTTGGATCGCATTGAAATCATGGTGACAAAGTAAACATCCTTAGATAAAAACTAGCCAGAAGGTTTCTGAGAAAGTTCTGTGATGTGTGAATTTATCTCACAGAGTCTGGAATGGGACATTTTGGAGTGCAATCATTCCTATCATCAACAAGGAAATATCGTCAGATAAAAACTAAAAGGAAGGTTTCTGAGAAACTTCTTTGTGATGCGTGAATTCATCTCACACCTTTCTTTTCATGGAGCAGTTTTTTAACACTGTTTTTGTTGGATCTGCAAAGGGATATTTGGGAGCTCATTGAATAATATGGTGAAAAAGGAAATATCCTCAGATAAAAACTAGAAAGAAGCTCTCTGAGAAACTGCTATGTGATGTTTGAATTCATTTCACAGATTGACACTCTTCTTTACATTGATCATTTTGCTACCACTGTTTTCTTGGAATCATCAATGGGACATTTCGGAGCACATTGAAGCTTATGGTGACAATGGAAACATCCTCATACAAAAACCAGAAAGAAGCTCTCTGAGAAATTGCTTTGTGATTTGTAAATTCATCTCACAGAATTGCACAATTATTTTCATGGATCAGTTTGGTAGCACTGTTTTTGGGGAATTTGAGAAGGGATATTTTAGATTGCATTGAAGAATATGGTGCTAAACGTAACATCCTCAAATAAAAACTAGACAGAAGCTTTCTGAGAAAGTTCTTTGTTATGTGTTTTTTCATCTCATAGGGTTACATCTTTCTTTTCATGGAGCAGTTTGCTAACAGTTTTTGTGGAATCTGCATAGATGTATTTTGGATTGCATTGCAGCCTATGGTGACATAGGAAATATCCCTGGATAAAAACTAGGAAAATGCTTTCTGAGAAACTGCTTTGTGATGTGTTAGTTCATCTCACAGAATTACACAATTCTTTTTATGGATCAGTTTGGTAGCACTGTTTTTGGGGAATCTGAGGAAAGATATTTTGGATCGCATTGAAATCAACTGTGATAAAGGAATTATCCTCAGATAACAACTAGAAAGAAGCTTTATGAGAAACTTCTTTGTGATTTGTGAATTTGCCTCACATGGTTACACCTTTCTATTCATGGTGCAGTGTGCTAGCACTGTTTTCCTGGAATCTACAAAGGGATATTTGGGAGCATATTGAGGCCTATGGTGAGAAAGGAAATATCCACAGATAAAAACGAGAAAGAAGTTTTCTGAGAAACTGGTTTATGAAGTGTTAATTCATCTCATGGAGATACATGATTCTTTTCATGATGGAGTTTCATAGCACTGTTTTTGGGGAATCTGAGAAGGGATATTTTGGATCACATTGAAGCCTATCTTGACAAAGGAAATATCCTCAGATGAAAACTAAAAAGAAGCTTTCTGAGAAAGTTCTTTGTGATGTGTGAATTCGTCTCTCAGAGTTACACCTTTCTTTTCATGGAGCAGCTTGCTAACACTGTTTTCATGGAAACTGCAAAGGGATATTTGGGAGAGCACTGATGCATATAATTAAAAGGGAAATAACCCCAGATAAACACTAGAAAGAAACTTTCTGAGAAACTGCTTTGTGATGTGTGTATTCATCTCACAGAGTTACACTGTTCTTTTCATTGAGCAGTTTCATAATACTGTTTTTGTGGAATCTGCAAAGGGATATTTGGGAGTGCATTGAGAATTATAGTGAAAAAGGAAATATCCTCAGATAAAAGCTAGAAAGAAATTGTCTGAGAAACTGCTTTGTGATTGGTGACTTCATCTCACAGTGTTACACCGCACTTTTCATTGAGCAGTCTGATAATACTGGTTTCATGGAATCTGTGACAGGGTACTTGGGAGTGCATTGAAGCCTATGGTAACAAAGGAAATATCCTCAGATAAAAACTATAAACAAGCCTTCTGAGAAAGTTCTTTGTGATGTGTGAATTCATCTCACAGAGTTACACCTCTTTTTCATGGAGAAGTTTTCTAATATGTTTTCGAGGAATCTGCAAATGGATATTTGGGAGCGCATTGAGATCTATACTGAAAAAGGAAATATCCTCATAGAAAAACTTGAAAGAAGCTTTCTCAGAAATTGCTTTCTGATGTGTGAATTCATCACACAGAGTTTCACCTTTCTCTTCTTGTAGCAGTTTGTGAATACAGTTTTCGTGGATTCTGGAAAGTGATATTTGGGAACTCATTGAGGGCTATGGTGAAAAAGGAAATTTCCTCATATAAAAACTGGAAAGAAGCGTTCTGAGAAACTGCATTGCAATGTGTGAATGCAACTCACAGAGTTACACTTTTCTCTTCAGTGATCAGTTTGTTAACACAGTTTTCTTGAAATCTGCAATAGGATACTTCCGAGCGCAAAGAAGCTTACGGTGACAAATGAAATATCCTCAGATAACAACCAAAAAGAAGCTTTCTGAGAAACTGCTTTGTGATGTGTGAATTCATCTCACAGAGTTACAAGATTCTATATATGGAGCAGTTTGTTAGCACTGTTTTTATGGAATCTGCAAAGGGATATTTGGGAACTCGTAGAGGCCTACGGTGAAAAAGGAAATAACTTCAGATAAAAACTGGAGAGAAGTTTTTCGAGAAATTGTTTTTGATGTGTTTTTTCATCTCATAGAGTTTAAGCTTTTTGTTGATTGAGCAGTTAGGAATCACTGTTTTTGTGTTATCTGAGAGGATATATTTGGGAGCACATTGAAGCCTATGGTGAAAAAGGAAATATCATCAGATTTAAACTAGAAAGAAACTTTCTGAGAAAATACTTTGTGATGTGTGAATTCATCTCACAGAGTTACATCATTCTTTTCATTGAGCAGTTTGGTAGCACTGTTTTTGTGGAACCTGCAGAGGGATATTTGGGAGCACATTGAGGCCTAAGGTGAAAAAAGAAAATTCTTCAGGTAAAAACTGGATGGAAGCTTTCTGAGAAACTCCTTCGTGATGTCTACATTCATCTCATAGAGCTAAACGTTTCTGTTGAGGGAGCACTTTGGCTTCACTGTTTTTGTGGCGTCTGAGAAGGGATATTTGCAAGCCCATTGAAGCCAATGGTGGAAAAGGAAATATCCTCAGATAAAAACTAGAAAGAAGCTTTCTGAGAATCTGCTTTCTAATTTGTGAATGTATCTCACAGAGTTACAATTTCCTTTCATGGAGAAGTTTGTTAACACTGTTTTTGTGGAATCTGAGAAAGAATATTTTGGATTACATTCAATCCTATGCTGAAAAAGAAAATATCCTCAGATAAAAACTTGAAACAAGCTTCCTGAGAAACAACTTTTTGATGGGTGAATTTACCTCACAGAGTTAAACCTTTCATTTCAATGCACAGTTTGGTAGCACTGTTTTTTGTGGAATTGGCAGAGGGATATTTGGGAGCGCATAGAGCCCTAACGTGAAAAACAAAAATTCTTCAGATAAAAATCGGAAGATAAGTTTTCTGAGAAATTCCTTTGTGAAGTTTGCATTCATCTCATAGAGGTAAACGTTTCTATTTGAGGGAGCACTTTGGTATCACTGTTTTTGTGGTGTCTGAGAAGGGATATTTGGGAGCACATTGAAGCCTGTGGTGGAAAGGAAATATCCTGATATAAAAGCTAGAAAGAAGCTTTCTGAGAAACCGCTTTGCAATGTGATAATTCATCTCACAGAGTTACATGATTAGTAGTTTCGTAGCAATCTTTTCCGGAAATCTGAGAAGGGATAATATGGATCGCATTGAAACCTATGGTGACAAATGAAATATTCTCAGATCAAAACTAGAAAGAAGCTTTCTGAGAAAGTTCTTTGTGATGTGTCAATTCATCTCACAGAGTTACACCTTTCTTTTCATGGAGCAGTTTTCCAGCACTGTTTTCGTGCAATCTGCACTGGGATTTTCAGGAGCGCACTGAGGCCTGTAGTGAAAAAGGAAATGTCCTCTGATAAAAACTAGAAAGAAGCTTTCTGAGAAACTGCTTTGTGATGTGTGAATTCATCTCACAGAATGACAATGTTCTTTTCCTTGAGCAGTTTGGTAACAATGTTTTCATGTTATCTTCAATAGGATATTTTGGAGCACATTGAAGCCTATTTTGACATAGGAAATATCCTCAGATAAAAACCAGAAAGAAGCTTTCTGAGAAACTGCTTTGGGACGTGTGAATTCATCTCACAGAGTTGCACTGTTCTTTTCATTGATCTGTTTGCTACCACTGTTTACTTGGAATCTGCAATGGGATATTTTGGAGTACTTTGACGCTTAGGGTGACTAAGGAAATATCCTCAGGCAAAAACTAGAAAGAAGGTTTCTGAGAAACTGCTCGTGATTTGTGATTACATCTCACAGAGTTACACGATTCTTTTCATGTAGCAATTTGGTAGCCCTGTTTCTATGTAATCTGCAAATTTATATTTGGAGCTCCAAGAGACCTACAGTGAAAAAGGAAATAACTTCAGATAAAAACTAGAGAGAAGATTTTCGAGAAATGTTTTTGCTATGTGTATTCATCTGAGACAGTTTAACCTCTTTGTTGGTTGAGCAGTTCGGCACTACTGTTTTTATGCTATCTGAGAGGAGATATTTAGGAACACATTGAAGTCTACCATGAAAAAGGAAATATACTCAGATTTAAACTAGAAATGAAGCTTTCCAAGAAACTGTTTTGTGATGGGTTAACTCATTTCAGAGAGTTCCACCTTTCTTTTCATGAAGCAGTTTGCAGCACTGTTTTTGTGGAATCTGCAGAGGGATATTTGGGAGCACATAGAGACCTAAGGTGAAAAAAGAAAATTCTTCAGGTAAAAACTGGAGAGAAGTTTTCTGAGAAACTCTTTATGATGTGTGCATTCATCTCATAGACCTAAACGTTTCTGTTGAGGGAGCACTTAGGTATCAATGTTTTTGTGGTGTTTCAGAAGGGATATTTGGAAGCGCATAGAAGCCTATGGTGGAAAAGGAAATATCCTCAGATGAAAACTAAAAAGAAGGTTCCTAAGAAACTGTTTTATGATGAGTCAATTTATCTCACAGAGTTACATCATTCCTTTCATGGAGCAGTTTGTTAGCACTATTTTTGTGGAATCTGCAGAGGGATAATTGGGAGCGCATAGAGGCCTAAGGTGAAAAAAGAAATTTCTTCAGGTAACAACTGGAGAGAAACTTTCAGAGAAACTCCTTTGTGATGTGTGCATTCATCTCATAGAGCTAAACGTTTCCCTTGAGGGAGCACTTGGCATCACTGTTTATGTGGTGTCTGAGATGGGATATTTGGGAGCGCATTGAAGCCTATGGTGGAAAAGGAAATATTCTCATATAAAAACTAGAAAGAAGCTTTCTTCAAAAGCACTTTGTGATTTGTTAATTCATGTCACAGAGTTACACGATTCTTTTCATGGATCAGTTTGGTAGCGTTGTTTTTGGGGAATCTGAGAAGAGATATTGTGGATCACATTGAAGCCTATGGTGGCAAAGGAAATATGCTCAGATAAAAACTAGAAGAAGCTTTCTGAGAAAGGCTTTTGTGATGTGTTAATTCAACTCACAGAGTTACACCATTCTTTTCATTAAGCAGCTTGCTAACAAGGCTTTTGTGGAATCTTCAGTAGGATAGTTTGGAGTGCATTGAAGCCTCTGTTGACAAAGGAAATATCCTCAGATAAAAACAAAAAAGAAGATTTCTGACAAATGGCTTTGTGATATGTGATCTCATCTCACAGAGTTACACTGTTCTTTTCATTGATCAGTTTTCTAACAGTGTTTTCTTGGAATCTGCAATGAGATATTTTGGAGCACATTGAAGCTTAGAGTGACAAAAAAAATCCTCAGACAAAAACTAGAAAGAAGCTTTCTGACAAACTGCTTTGTGATTTGTGAATTCATCTCACAAAGTTAAATGATTCTTTTCAGGGAGCAGTTTGGTAACACTGTATGGAATCTTCAAAGGGATATTTCACAGCTCATAGAGGCCTATGGTGAAAAACGAAATAACCTCAGACAAAAACTGGAGAGAAGCTTTTCGACAAACGGTTTTCTGATGTGTGTACTCGCTTCATAGAGTTTAATCTTTTGGTTGATTAAGCAGTTCAGCATCACAGTTTTTGTGGTATCTGAGAGGAGCTATTTGGGAGCACATTGAAGCCTATGGTGAAAAAGGAAATATCCTCAGATTTAAACTAGAAAGAAGCTTTCTGAGGAACTGCTTTGTGATGGGTGAATTCATCTCACAGAGTTTCAACTTTATTTCCACTGAGCAATTTGGTAACACTATTTGTGTGGAATCTGCAAAGGGATATTTGGGAGCGCCTAGAGTCCAATGGGAAAAAAGGAAATATCTTGAGGTAAAAACTGGAGTGAAGCTTTCTGAGAAACTCCTTCATGATGTGTGCATTCATCTCATAGAGCTAAACGTCTCTGTTGAGGGAGCACTTTGGCATCACTGTTTGTGTGGTGTCTGAGAAGGGATATTTGGGAGTGCGTTGAAGCTTATGGTGAAAAAGGAAATATCTTCAGATAAAAACCAGAAAGAAGCTTCCTGAGAAACTGCTTTGTGATGGGTCAATTTATCTCACAGAGTTACATGATTCTTTTCGTGGTGCAGTTTGTTAGCACTGTTTTTATGGAATTGGCAGAGGGATTATTTGGCAGTGCATAGAGGACTCAGGTGAAAAAAGAAACTTCTTCAGGTAACAACCGGAGAGAAGCTTTCAGAGAAATTCCTTTGTGATGTTTGCATTCAACTCATAGAGCTAAACGTTTGTGTTGAGGGAGCACTTTGGCATCTATGTTTTTGTGGTGCCTGAGAAGGGATATTTGGAAGCGTATTGAAGCCAATGGTGGAAAAGGAAATATCCTCATATAAAAGCTAGAAAGAAGCATTTTTCAAAACCGCTTTGTGATGTGTTAATTCACATTAAAGAGTTACACAATTCTTTTCATGGAGCAGTTTGGTAACATTGTTTTCGTAGAATCTGCAAAGCAATATTTAGGAACACATTGATGCCTGCAGTGAAAAAGGAAATATCCTCAGATAAAAACTAGAAAGAAGCTTTCTCAAAAACTGCTTTCTGATGTATGAATTAATCTCACAGATTTACACCATTCTTTACATTGCACAGTTTTCTAACAATGTTTTCGTAGGATCTGCAATAGGATATTTTGGAACGCATTGAAGCCTATGGCAACAAAGGAAATATACTCAGATTAAAAAAAAAAGAAGAAGAAGCTTTCTGAGAAACTGCTCTATGATGTGTGAATTCATCTCACAGAGTCACACTGTTGTTTTCATTGAGAAGTTTGCTAACATTCTCTTTTAGAGTCTGCAATGAGATATTTCTGAGCAAACTGAAGCTTATGGCAACAAAGAAAATATCCTCATATAAAAACTAGAAAGAAACTTTCTCAGAAACCATTTTGTGATGTGTTAATTCACCTCACAGAGTTACACGATTCTTTCCATGGATCAGTTTGGTAGGACTCTTTTTGAGGAATCTGAGAAGGGGTATTTTGTATCGCAACAAAGCCTATGGTGACATGGGATATATCCTCAGATAGAAACTAGAAAGAAGCTTTCTGAGAAAGTTCTTTGTCATGTGTTAATTCATCTCACAGAGTTACGCCTTTCTTTTCATGGAGCAGTTTGCTAACACCGTTTTCATGGAATCTGCAAAGGGATATTTAGGAGTGCCCTGAGGCCTATGGTGAAAAAGTAAATATCCTCTGATAAAAATTAGAAAGAAGATTTCTGAGAAACTTCTTATTGGTGGGTGAATTCATCTCACAGAGTTACACTGGTATTTTCATTGAGAAGTTTGCTAACACTTTATTCGTGGAATCTGCGATGGGATATTCCAGAGCGCATTGAGGAATATTGAAAAGGGAAATAACCTCAGAAAAAAACTAGAAACAAGCTTTCTAAGAAACAACTTTGTGATGGGTGAGTTCATTAAACAAGGTCACATCACACTTTTCATGGAGCAGTTTGCTAACACTGTTTTCTTGGATCTGCAAAGGGACATTTGGGAGCACAATGAGGCCTATAGTGAAAAAGGAAGTATCCTCAGATAAAAACTAGAAAGAAGCTTTCTGAGAAACTTCTTTGTGATGTGTGAATTCATCTCACAGAGTTACACCTTTCTTTCCATGAAGTAGTTTGATAATGCTGTTTGCCAGGAATCTGCAAAGGGATCTTTGGGAGCGCAGCGAGGCCTATGGTGAAAAAGGAAATATCCTCAGATAAAAACCAGAAAGAAGCTTTCCAAGAAACTGCTTTATGATGTGCGAATTAATCTCACAGAGTTTCACTGTTCTTTTCATTGATCTGTGTGCTATCACTCTTTTCTTGGAATCTTCAACAGGATATTTCAGAGCGCTTTGATGCTTGTGGTGAAAATGGAAATATACTCATATAAAAACCAGAAAGAAGCTTTCTAAGAAACTGCTTTATGATGTGCGAATTAATCTCACAGAGTTTCAGTGTTCTTTTCATTGATTAGTTTGGTACCACTGTTTATGGGGAATTTGAGAAGGGATATTTCGGATCGCATTGAAGCATATGGTGACAAAGGAAATATCCTAGAATAAAAACTAGAAGGAAGCTTTCTGAAAAAGTTATTTGTGATGTGTTAATTCATCTCACAGAGTTACACCTTAGTCTTCATGAAGTAGTTTGCTGACACTGTTTTCGTGGAATCTGCAAAGTGATATTTGGGAGCTCATTGATGCCTATGGTCAAAACAGAAATATTCTCAGATAAAAATTAGAAATAAGCTTTCTGAGAAACTGCTTTCTGATGTGTGAATTTATCTCACAGAGTTACACCTTTCTTTCCATTGAGCAGTTTGATAACACTGTTTTCGTGAAATCTGCAATAGGATATTTGGATATTTGGGAGCGCATTGAAGCCTATGGTGACGTAGGAAATATCCTCAGATGAAAACCAAAAAGAAGTTTTCTGAGAAACTGCATTGTGATGTGTGAATTCAACTCACAGAGTTACATGGTTCTTTTCATTGAGCAGTTTAGTAACATCGTTTTCTTGGAATCTGCATTTTGATATTTCGGAGCACACGGAAGTTTATGGTGAAAAAGAAAATAATGCAAGTCAAAAACCAGTAAGAATCTTTCAGAGAAACTGTTTTCTGATTTGTGAATTCATCCACGATTCCGTTCATGGGGCAGTTTGTTAGCATACTTTTTGAAGAATCTGAGAAGGGATATTTTGGATCGCATTGAAGCTTATGGTGACAAAGGGAATATCCTAAGATAAAAACTAGACAGAAGCTTTCTGAGAAAGTTCTCTGTGATGTGTGAATTCATCTCAGAGAGATACACCATTCTCTTCATGAAGCAGTTTGCTAACAGAGTTGTCGTGGAATCTGCAAAGTGATATTTGGAAGTGCAGTATGGCCTATGGTGAAAAAAGAAATATCCTCAGATAAAAACTGGAAAGAATCGTTCTGAGAGACTACTTTGTGATGTGTGAACACAACTCAAAGAGTTACACTGTTCTTTTCATTGATCAGTTTGCTAACACTGTTTTCTTGAAATCTGCAAAGGGATATTTCTTAGTGCAAGTAAGCTTATGGTGACAATGGAAATATCCTCAGATAAAAACTAAAAAGAAGCTTTCTGAGAAAATTCTTTATGATGTGTTAATTCCACTCACAGAGTTACACATTCTTTTCCATGAAGCAGTTTGCTAACACTCTTTTCATGGAATCTGCAAAGTGATATTTGAAAGCTCATTGTGGCCAAGGGTGAAAAAGGAAATATCCTCAGATAAAAACTGGAAAGAAGAGTTCTTAGAAACTGCATTGTGATGTTCAAATGAAAGACACAGAGTTACACTTTTCTTTTCATTGATCACTTTGCTAACACTGTTTTCTTGAAATTTGCAACGTGATATTTCCTAGTGAAATGAAGCTTACGTTCATAAAGGAAATATCCTCAGATAAAAACTGGAAAAAAGCTTTCTGAGAAACTATGAGATGTGTGAATTCATCTCATGGAGCTAAAACTTTCTCTCCATGAAGCAGTTTGCTAACACAGTTTTCTCGGAATCTGCCAAGTGATATTTGGGAGTGCATTGAAACCTATGGTGAAAAAGGTAATATCCTCAGATGAAACCTAGAAAGAAGCTTTCTGAGAAACTGCTTTCTGATATGTGAATTCATCTCACAGAGTTACACTTCAGTTTCATGGAGTCGTCTCTTACCACTGTTTTTGGAGAATCTGAGAATTGATATTTTGGATCACGTTGAAGCCTACACTGACAAAGGAAATATCCTCAAATAAAAACGAGAAAGAAGCTTTCCGAGAGACATGCTTGTGATGTGTGAATTCATCTCAGAGAGATACACCATTCTCTTCTTGAAGCAGTTTGCTAACAGTGTTGTCTTGGAATCTGGAAAGTGATATTTGGGAGCGCATTGAGGCCTATGGTGAAAATGGAAATATCCTCAGATAAAAACTGGAAAGAAGTATTATGAGAAAGTTCTTTGTGAAGTGTGAATTCACCACACTGAGTTACACATTTCCCTCCATAGAGTAGTTTGCTAACACTGTTTTCGTGGAATCTGCAAAGCGATATTTGGAAGCGCATTGTGGTCTATGGTGAAAAAAGAAATATCCTACGATAAAAACTGGAAAGAAGCATTCTGACAGACTGCATTGTGAGATGTGAATGCAATTCAAAGAGTTACACTTTTCTTTTCATTGATCACTTTGTTAACACTGTTTTCTTGAAATCTGCAAAGGGATATTTCTTAATGCCTTGAAGCTTATGGTAACAAAGGAAATATTCCCAGATGAAAACTAGAAAGAAGCTTTCTGAGAAAATGCTTTATGATGTGTTAATTCCACTCACAGTGATACACATTCTTCCCCATGAAGCAGTTTGCTAACACTCTTTTCGTGGAATCTGCAAAGTGATATTTGGAAGAGCATCATGGCCTCCAACGAAAAAGGAAATATCCTCAGATAAAAACTGGAAAGAAGCGTTCTAAGAAACTGCATTGTGATGTGTGATTGCAAGACACAGAGTTACACTCTTTCTTTCATTGCTCAGTTTGCTAACACTGTTTTCTTGAAATTTGCAATGGGATATTTAGTAGCAACATGAACCTTACGTTGATAAAGGAAATATCCACAGATAAATACTGGAAAGAAGCTATCTGAGAAACTGCTATGAGATGTGTGAATTCGTCTCACGGAGCTAAACCTTTCTCTCCATGAAGCAGTTTGCTAACACAGTTTTCTCAGAATCTGTCAAGTGATATTTGGGAGGGCTTTGAAACCTATGGTGAAAAAGGAAATATCCTCAGATGAAACCTAGAAAGAATCTTTCTGAGAAACTGCTTTCTGATATGTGAATCCATCTCACAGAGTTACACTTCACTTTCATAGAGCCACATGTTACCATTGTTTTTGGGGAATCTGAGAATTGATATATTGGATCGCATTGAAGCCTATTCTGACAAAGGAAATATCCTCAAATAAAAATGAGAAAGAAGCTGAGAGACTCCTTTGTGTTTACACTTTGCTCTTCATTGATCAGTTTGCTAACACAGTTTTCATGAAACCTGAAATGGGATACTTCTTAGCGCAATGAAGCTTACGGTGACAAAGGAAATATCCTAAAAAAAAAAAAAAAAAAAAAAAAAAAAAAAAAAAAAAAAAAAGAAAATTTTTTAGAAAATTTTTTTTT
>NC_037678.1:36765416-36771752 GCF_003255815.1 Theropithecus gelada | reverse complement strand
AAAAAAAAAAAAAAAAAAAAAAAAAAAAAAAAAAAAAAAAAAAAAAAAACGAGAAGGAAGCTTTCTGAGAAATTGTTTTCTGTTATGTGACTTCAAATGAAAGAGTTACATCACTATATTGTGGAGCCGTTTGCTATCACTCTTTTTGTGGATTCTGAGACTGATATTTTGGATGCATTTGACGAGTATAAGGACAAAGGAAATATCCTCAGAGAAAAACCGGAATGAAGCTTTCTGAGAAATTTTTTGAGATGTGTTAACTAGAAAGAAGCTTTCTGAGAAACTGCTTTCTGATGTGTGAATTCATCTCACAGAGTTAGGCTATCATTTCATGAAACTGTCTATTACCACTGTCTTTGGGATATCTGAGAAGTAATCATTTGGACCGCATTCTGGCCTACGCTGATAAAGGAAATATCCTCAATTAAAAACGGGAAAGAAGCTTTCTGAGAGACTTCTTTGTGATATGTGAATTAATCTCACAGAGATTACTCTTCATGAAGAATTTTGCTATCACTGTTTCCATGGAATCCACAAAGTGATATTTGGGAGCGCATTGAGGCCTAGGGTGGAAAAGGATGTATCCTCAGATAATAACGAGAAAGAAGCTTTCTGAGAAATTGCTTTCTGATGTCTGAATTCATCACACAGAGATTCATCTTTCCCTTCTTGTAGCAGTTTGAGAACACTGCTTTCGTTGAATCTGCAAAGTGATACTTGGAACGCTTGGAGTCCCATGGTGAAAAAGGAAATATACACAGATAAAAACTGGAAAGAAACATTCTGAGAAACTGCATTGCGATGTGTGAGTGCAACTCACAGAGTTACACTTTTCTCTTCAGGCATCAGTTTGCTAACACAGTTTTCTTGAAATCTGCAATGGGATACTTCTTAGTGCAATGAAGCTTACGGTGACAAAGGAAATATCCACAGATAAAAACTAGAAAGAAGCTTTCTGAGAAACTACTTTGTGATGTGTGAATTCATCTCACAGAGTTACAACTTGGCTTTCATGAAGCAGTTTGTTAACACTGTTTTCGTGGAATCTGTAAAGTGATATTTGGGAGTGCATTGAGGCCTAGGGTGAAAAAGGAACTATCCTAAGATAATAACTAGAAAGATTTCTGAGAAACTGCTTTCTGATGTGTGAATTCATCACACAGAAATTCACCTTTCTCTTCATGTAGCAGTTTGGTAACACTGTTTTCGTGGAATCTACAAGGTGATATTTGGGAGCGCTTTGAGATGTATGGTTAAAGAGGAAATATCCACAGATAAAAACGGGCAAGGAGCCTTCTGAGAAACAGTATTGTGATGTGTGAATGCAACTGACAGAGTTACACTTTTCACTTCGTTGATCAGTTTGCTAACACAGTTTTCTTGAATTCTGCAATGGGATACTTATTAGAACAATGAAGCTTATGGTGACAAGGGAAATATCCTCAGATAAAAACGTTAAAGAAGTTTTCTGAGAAATTGCTTTCTGATATGAGAATTCACCTCACAGAGTTACACCACTATTTTGTAGAGCCCTTTGCTAGCACTGTTTTTCTGGATTCTGAGAACTGATATTTCAGATGGGTTTGAAGAGTATAAGGACAAAGAAATATCCTCAGAGAAAAACCGGAATGAAGCTTTCAGAGAAACTTCTTTGTGATGTGTGAATTCATCTCACAGAGTTACACTTTTCTCTTCGTGAAGCCGTTTGCTAACACTATTCTCATGGAATCTGCAAAGCGATATTAGAGAGCTCATGGAGGGCTAAGGTGAAAAGGAAATATCCTCAGAAAAAATTCGGAATGAAGCTTTCTGAGAAACTGCTTTATGATGTATGAATTCATTTCAGTGTTGCAAAACTCTTTCATGGAGGAGTTTGCTGGCACTGATTTTGTGGAATCTCAGAAGTGATATCTCGGATATCATAGAATCCCACGGTGAATAATGAAATATCCTCAGACAAAAACTGCAGAGAAGCCTTCTCAGAAACTGCTTTGATGTGGGTGAATTCAGCTAACAGAGCTACAACATTGTTTTCATTGAGAAGCTTGCTAGTAGTGTTTTCACAGAATCTGCAATGAGACACACGGGGGCGCTTTGAGACCACAATTAACCTCAGCTCAAAAAAGAAGCTTTCTGAGAAACTGCTTTCTGATGGGTGAATTCAATTCACTGAGTTACACCTCTATTTCGTGAAGCCGTTTGCTAGGCCTGTTTTTGTTGAATCTGAGAAGCGATATTTCGGATCGCTTTGAAGACTATACGGCCAATGGAAATATCCTCAGATAAAAACGAGAAAGAAGCTTTCTGAGAAGCTTCCTTGTGATGTGTGAATTCATCTCACACAGTTACACCTTTCTCTTCACGAAGCCATTTGCTAAGACGGTTCCCGTGGAATCTACAGTGTGATATTTGGGAACGCATTGAGGGCTATGGTGAAAAAGGAAATATCCTCGGATAAAAACCGAAAAGAAGCGTTCTGAAAAACTATATTGTGATGTGTGATTGCAATTCACAGAGTTACAATTTTCTCTTCATTAATCAGTTTGCTAACACAGTTTTCTTGAAACCTGCAATGGGATACTTCTCAGCGCAATGAAGCTTATGGTGACAAAGGAAAAATCCTCAGATAAAAACTAGAAGGAAGCTTTCTGAGAAATTTCCTTCTGTTATGTGACTTCATATCACAGAGTTACACCACTATTTTTTGTTGCCATTTGCTAGCACTATTTCTGTGGATTCTCAGAACTGGTATTTCGGATGGGTTTGAAGAGTATAAGGACAAAGGAAATATCCTCAGAGAAAAACCAAAATGAGGCATATTGAGAAAATACTTTGTGATGGATGACTTCATCTCACAGAGTTACACCTTTGTCTTCATTAAGCCGTTTGCTAACACTATTCTCGTGGAATCTGCAAAGGGAAATTTGGGAGCACATTGAGAGCTATGGTGAAAAAGGAAATATCCTCAGATAAAAACTGGAATGAAGCGTTCTGAGAAACTGCATTGTGACGTGTGAATGCAACTCACAGAGTTCCGCTTTTCTCTTCATTGATCAGTTTGCTAACAGTTTTCTTGAAAATTGCAATGGGATATTTTTTAGCGCAATGAAGCTTACGGTGACAAAGGAAATATCCTCAGATAAAAACTAGAAAGAAGCTTTTTGAGAAACTGCTTCGTGAAGTGTGAATTCATCTCACTGAGTTACGCTTTCGTTTCATGGAGCAGTCTATTACCACTGTCTTTGGGGAATCTGAGAAGGGATATTATGGACAGCATTCCAGCCTACGTTGATCAAAGAAATATCCTCAATTAAAAACGTGAAAGAAACTTTCAGGGAAACTTCTTTGTGATATGTGAATTCATCTCACAGAGTTACAATTTAGTCTTCATGAAGCAATTTGCTAACACTGTTTTCGTGGAACATGCAAAGTGATATTTGGGAGCGTATTGAGACCTAGGGTGGAAAAGGAAATATACTCATTTCATAACGAGAAAGAAGCTTTCTGAGAAATTGCTTTCTGATGTGTGAATTCATCACACAGAGATTCATCTTTCCCTTTTTGTAGCAGTTAGCTAACACTGTTTTCGTGAAATCTGCAAAGTGATACTTGGGAGCGCTTTGAGGTCAATGGTGAAAAAGGAAATATTCAGGAACAAAAATTGTCAAGAAGCTTTCTGAGAAACTGCATTGTGATGTGTGAATGCAACTCACAGAGTTCCACTTTTCTGTTCATTGATTAGTTTGCTAACACAGTTTTCTTGAAATCTGCAATGGGATACTTCTTAGCACAATGAAGCTTATGGTGACAAAGGAAATATCCTCAGATAAAAACTAGAAAGAAGCTTTCTGAGAAACTGCTTTGTGATGTGTGAAAGCAACTCACAGAGTTCCACTTCCTTCTTCATTGATCACTTTGCTAACACAGTTTTCTTGAAATCTGCAATGGGATACTTCTTAGTGCAGTGAAGCTTACGGTGACAAAGAAAATGTCCTCAGATAATAACTAGAAAAATGCTTTCTGAGAAATTGCTTTCTGATATGTGACTTCATCTCACAGAGTTACACCACTACTTCCTGGAGCCGTTTGCTAGCCCTGTTTTTGTGGAATCTGAGAACTGATATTTCGGGTCGCCCTGAAGTCTATCCGGCCATAGGAAATACCCTCAGATAAAAACGAAAAAGGAGCTTTCTGAGAAACTTCTTTGTGATGTGTGACTTCATCTCAAGAGTTAAAGTTTTCTCTTCATGAAGCCGTTCGCTAACACGGTTCCCGTGGAATCTACAATGTGATATTTGGGAACGCATTGAGGGCTATGTTGAAAAAGGAAATATCCTCAGACAAAAACTGGAAAGAAGCGTTCTGAGAGACTGCATTGTGACATGGGAATGCAATTCACAGATTTCCACTTTTTTCTTCATTGATCAGTTTGCTAACACAGTTTTCTTGAAACCTACAATGGGATATTTCTTGGCGCAATGAAGATTACGGTGACAAAGGAAATATACTCAGATAAAAACAAGACAGAAGCTTTCTGTGAAACTGCTTGGTGATGTGTAAATTCATCTCACAGAGTTACACTTTCGTTTCATGGAGCAGTCTATTACCTCTGTCTTTGGGAAGTCTGAGAAGGGATACGTTGGATCGCATTGAGCCCTGTGTTGATAGAGGAAATATCCTCAATTAAAAACGTGAAAGAAGCTTTCTGAAAAACTTCTTTGTGATATGTGAATTCATCTCACAGAGTTACAACTTAGTCTTCATGAAGCAGTTTGCTAACACTTGTTTCGTGGAATCTGCAAGTTGATATTTGGGAGTGCACTGAGGCCAAGGGTGGACAAGGAAATATCCTCAGATAACAACGAGAAAGAAACTTTCTGAGAAATTGCTTTCTGATATTAGATTTCATCACACGGAGATTCACTTATTCCTTCTTGTAGCAGTTTGCTAACACTGTTTTCATGGAATCTGCAAAGTGATATTTGGGAGCGCACTGAGGGCTATGATGAAAAAGGAAATATCCTCAGATATAAGTGGAAACTCTGTGAGATGAATTGACATATCACAAAGAAATATCTCACAAAGCTTATTTCACGTTTGTAATTGAGGATATTTCCTTTATCAGCATTGGCCTCAATGTGATTCAAAGTAGTCCATCTCAAGTTCCTCAAAGACAGTGTTAATTGACTGCTCCACGAAACATAAGTGTAACTCTGTGAGATGAATTCACACATCACAAGGAAGTTTCTAAGAAATCTTCTTTCTAGTGTTTATCTGAGGATATTACATTTGTCACCATAAGCTTTATTCCACTAAGATGTATCCCATGGCAGATTTCAAGAAAATTCTGTTAGCAAACTGATGCCTGAAGAGAAAAGTGTAACTCTGTGAGTTGCATTCACACAATGCAATACAGTTTCTCAGAATGCTTCTTTCCGGTTTTTATCTGAAGATATTTCCTTTTTCACCATAGCCCTCAATGAGCTCCCAAATATCACTTTGCAAATTCCACAAAAACAGTGTTAGGAAACTGCTACAAGAAGAGAGAGGTGAAACTCTGTGTGATGAATTCACACATAAGAAAGCAATTTCTGAGAAAACTTTGTTCTAGTTATTATCTGAGGATATTTTCTTTTTCACCATAGGCCTCAAGGCACTCTCAAATATCACTTTCCCGAATCCACGTACACAGTGTTAGCAAACTGCTTCATGAAGACTAAGATGTAACTCTGTGTGAAGAATTCACATATTACAAAGAAGTTTCTCAGAAAGCTACTTTCTAGTTTTTATTGGAGGATATTTCCTTTGTCACTGTAAGCTTCATTGCGCTAAGATATATCCCAATGCAGATTTCAAGACAACAATGTTAGCAAACGGATCAATGAAAAGGAAAGTGTTACTCTGTGAGTTGCATTCACATGTCACAATGCAGTTTCTCAGAACGCTTCTTTCCAGTTTTTTTATTTTTTTATTTTATTTTTTATTTTTTTTAAAATTTATTTATTATTATCATACTTTAAGTTGTAGGGTACATGTGCATAACGTGCAGGTTTGTTACATATGTATACTTGTGCCATGTTGCTGTGCTGCACCCATCAACTCGTCAGCACCCATCAACTCGTCATTTACATCAGGTATAACTCCCAATGAAATCCCTCCCCCCTTCCCCCTCCCCATGATAGGCCCCGGTGTGTGATGTTCCCCTTCCTGAGTCCAAGTGATCTCATTGTTCAGTTCCCACCTATGAGTGAGAACATGCGGTGTTTGGTTTTCTGTTCTTGTGATAGTTTGCTAAGAATGATGGTTTCCAGCTGCATCCATGTCCCTACAAAGGAC
>NC_037678.1:36754193-36764961 GCF_003255815.1 Theropithecus gelada | reverse complement strand
ATGTAACTCTGTGATTGGAAGTCACACATCACACAGCAGTTTCTCACAAAGCTTCTTTCCAGATTTCATCTAAGGATATTTACTTTTTCACCGTAGCCCTCTATGGGCTTCCAAATATCACTTTGCCAATTCCACAAGAACTGTCTTAGCGAAAGGCGTCTTGAGGGGAAAGCTGTAACTCTGTTAGATGATTTCACAGAACACGAAGAAGATTCTCAGAAAGCTTCTTTCTCTTTGTTATCCGAGGATATTTCCTTTGGCCCTGTAGAATTCAAAGGGATCCGAAATATGTGTTCTCAGATTCCACAGAAATAAGGCTAGCAAAGAGATCCACGAAATACAGATGTAACTCTGTGAGTGGAAGTCACACATCACACAGCAGTTTCTCACAAAGCTTCTTTCCAGATTTCATCTGAGGATATTTACGTTTTCACTGTAGCCCTCTATGGGCTTCCAAATATCACTTTGCCAATTCCGCAAGAACTGTCTTAGCGAAAGGCGTCTTCAGGGGAAAGCTGTAACTCTGTGAGATGGTTTCACAGAACACAAAGGAGTTTCTCAGAAAGCTTTTTTCTCTTTGTTATCGGAGGATATTTCCTTTGGCCCTATAATCTTCAAAGGGATCCGAAATATCTGTTCTCAGATTCCACAGAAATAAGGCTAGAAAAGACATCCACGAAATGCAGATGTAACTCTGTGACATGAATGAACAGAACACCTAGCAGTTTCTCAGAAAGCTTCTTTCCAGATTTCATCTAAGGATATTTCCTTTTTCACCATAGCCCTCTATGGGCTTCCAAATATCACTTTGCCTATTCCAGCAGAACTGTCTTAGCGAAAGGCTTCTTTAGAGGAAAGCTATAACTCTTTGAGATGATTTCACAGAACACAAAGAAGTTTCTCAGAAAGCTTCTTTCTCTTTATTATCGGAGGATATTTCCTTTGGCCCTATAGTCTTCAAGGGGATCCAAAATATCTGTTCTCAGATTCCACACAAATAAGGCTAGAAAAGAGATCCACGAAATACAGATCTAAGTATGTGAGATGAATTAACAGAACACTAAGTAGTTTCTCAGAAAGCTTTTTCCAGATTTCTTCTCAGGATATTTCCTTTTTCACCATCGCCCTCTATGGGCTTTCAAATATCACTTTGCAAATTCCACAAGAACTGTCTTAGCGAAAGGCGTCTTGAGGGGAAAGCTGTAACTCTGTGAGATTATTTCACAGGACACGAAGGAGTTTCTCAGGAAGCTTCCTTCTCTTTGTTATCCGAGGATATTTCCTTTGGCCCTGTAGTATTCAAAGGGATCCGAAATATGTGTTCTAAGATTCCACAGAAATAAGGCTAGCAAAGAGATCCATGAAAAACAGATGTAACTCTGTGAGTGGAAGTCACACATCACAGAGCAGTTTCTCACAAAGCTTCTTTCCAGATTTCATCTAAGGATATTTCCTTTTCCACCTTAGCCCTCTATGGGCTTCCAAATATCACTTTGCCAATTCCACAAGAACTGTCTTAGCGAAAGGCTTCTTGACGGGAAAGCTGTAACACTGTGAGATGGTTTCACAGAACACAAAGGAATTTCTCAGAGAGCTTCTTTCTCTTTGTTATCGGAGGATATTTCCTTTGGCCCTATAGTCTTCAAAGGGACCCGAAATATCTGTTCTCTCATTCCACAGAAATAAGGCTAGCAAAGAGATCCACGAAATACAGATGTAACTCTGTGAGATGAATTAACAGAACACTAAGCAGTTTCTCACAGAGCTTCTTTCCAGATTTCATCTGAGGATATTTCCTTTTTCACCATATCCCTCTATGGGCTTCCAAATATCACTTTGCCAATTCCACAAGAACTGTCTTAGCGAAAGGCTTCTTGAGGAGAAAGCTGTAACTCTGTGAGATGATTTCACAGAACACAAAGAAGTTTCTCAGAAACTTTCTTTCTCTTTGTTATCGGAGGATATTTCCTTTGGCCCTATACTCTTCAAAGGGATCCGAAATGTCTGTTCTCAGATTCCACAGAAAGAAGGCTAGCAAAGAGATCCACGAAATACAGATGTAACTCTGTGAGATGAATTTACAGAACACTAAGCTGTTGGGGGCCGCACCGGGGTTGGTGGAGAATGAAAGAACACACACAAAGACAAAGACACACAGAGAACATGGCGGCCGCACTCAGAGCCTCCGCCTCACTTCATTTATACTCCATAAACCTCACGTCAGCAGAAAGAATGCAATGGAAAACAAACTTTCTTTTCCCACATGTAACCTTCTACTCAGTACCTTGTTTCTATATTCTTTCTTATGTACCCGCCTTCTTGGCGCCTACGGGAGTTCATTAAAAGTTCAGTTGGAGATACTGTCCTTGAGCCCTATCTATTCTCAGCATACTGTTTTCAAAGGCCCCTGCATTTCCCCCCTTTTAATTTTGTTTTGCCTCAATCCTAAAAAGGTAGCCCATATTTGTTCCTGTGTTTTTTTTTTGTGTTTTTGGTGGCGACGGAGGGAGCATCAAATCACCAAACGAAGTAGACCCAAACCAAGTGCCCAAAGCAATATACTTCCAGAGATTGTAGAAATCCATGTCTTCATCTGGGTTCATGAGTTAAAGGCAGTAAGGCGCTGACCCAGCTCCTGAAGGATTATAGTTCCGGACAACACATGTAATTGTTGTTGAAATGCTTCGGAAATGTTCTGAGTGAGCTCTTGGATGTCCAAACTAATATTTTTATGGCCTACTAATAATTTTCGGATTACAGTCCAATTTTGAGAGATGTTAAAAGGCACAGGCGTTACACAAAATTGAGTGGAATTCCAATCACATTGTAATGTTACCCGAGTACTGAGTACAGTGAGCTGATCTCCAAGCCATGTCAACGCTTGCTCCATGTTGTCCAATCTTTTAGCAAGTTGAGAATCAATGTTTCGTTGTTGAAGCCATAACCGGTGAGATTGTTCGTGCCATTGCTGCATAAATTCAGCATTTTGTATGCTTTGACGAAGAGCGAGTCCTGCTATGGCTGCAGTGGAGACGATGGCGACAAGGCTCATCACCAAGGCAATTATAAGTCCAAGGGCACGGAGGGTTCGCTGGAGAGAAGTCCAAATATAAGTCTCAAGAGGTGATGCCCCCCATGGTCGCGTAAGGTTAACAGGTAGCCAAATTTTTTTACGAGCCCTGAGGATATAAGTATCCCCAGTAAAGTTGTGCCACTAGGAATGATTGAGGCAAGACAAAAATGTACACGTATCTGTACAATTAACAATCCCCGTAAGATTATCCCATGTCAAATTTCCTGCTAATAATAGGTAGGGCTCACGGACACAAGCAATAATATATCAGGAGGTATTCCGATATAATTGAATATGAAAGGAGTTATTCGGGTTAGAAAGATTAAGGGGCATATTCCCCACAAAAGTGCTAATGGCATCGCCTGCAACTAACAACTTCCAAAAATAACTCTGTACTTCAGGCCTCCTTCACGCCATACCAAGGTTTTATTACTGTTAGCAGCAATACTTTTATTTACCCAGTGCCATTTCAAAGGTATGTGACTAAATTTTATTTGAAAATCACCGTGCACACTTCAATCAGTTATTTGCATCCCATTGTATTTTAATAAAATCCGGGGTTTAGTTCCCCGACATTGTTGTCACTCCAGCACCTCAATATTAGGAGAAACCTCTAGAATAGGACAAAAAAGTAAAGAACTAGGAATAGTTTCATTACTATATACAGTATGATTATATTAAAAACTTTTAGTTACAATAATAACAGTATTAGCAGCCACATGACTATGATTATAACAAACAGCCCAAGCTTCATGCGATTTTCGGAGACAATGAGGACTATTTCCTATACATATTGGAAGTCCTTCCACTCCAAATTGTTATGTGCTGATTATAATTGCTGTTTTCCGTTCTATGTTGTCCTTGTCCATATAGGGGGACGGCATCCAAGTAATGTTATTGGTGAAAACCTTAATTTCCGCCTCCTCCCAGGCGACTCCCTGGTACAAGGGTGGAAAGGGAATATAAGTCCAATATTCATACAAAGCCTCACTAAGAGAAATAAGTCCCCCGCTGAGGCACATTTAACAAAGGAAGAAATGCATGCTGAATCCAGTTTTCTTTTCAACAGGGTTTCAATCATCTTGTAGGAAACCACTCAGGTCCACTCCCTGTAAGGACAAGAGCATAGCCCCGTCCCTGTTTTAGAACTTGCCCTTGAACATACTTACCTTCTTCATTAGGATACCAAACCTTTAAACTGTCAGTAGGGACTATCACTGAGGGAGTTGAGGAAAGATGGGTTACGACAGCAGAGTCTTGCAATTGTCTCCATTGATTTAAAAAAATAATTAAGGTAAAAAGAACCTTCAAAATCAAAAAAATTAAGGTAGAAAGGTTAACCTTCAAAAAAATCTGGTTTTTTTGGGGGGGGTCATTTCCCCCTTTTTGTTTTAATAGTTGAGTTTTTAGAGTTAAATTTGTGTACTTAATGATGGCTTGACCTTGACTGTTGCCCGGGATCCCGGTGATATGTTGAATATTGTATTGCTGTAAGAAAACTTGTAATTTATGAGAGACATAGGCAGGGGCATTATCAGTTTTAAGTATAAAAGGAATGCCCATAATGGCAAAACAAGCTAAGAGATGTGTAATAACAGAATCAGCTTTCTCAGATGGCAACGGAGTGGCCCATTGAAAATGAGAAAAAGTATCAATGGTATGATGAACATACTTTAATCATCCAAAAGAAGGAATATGTATAACATCCATTTGTCAAATTTGATTAACTTGAGTACCTCTCAGGTTAACTCCAGGATGGAAGGATGGAATGCTCAAAGGAGCACAGAAAGGACAAGCTCAAATGAGAGAACGAGCTTATTTACGAGTTAAATGAAACCGTCGTTGAAGGCCAGAACTATTAGTGTGATGTAGAGCATGTTCTTGTTCTGCAGCCTGTAAGTGGCCAATTAGAAGTGAATCAATCTGAGTATTTTCATGAACTAATGGTCCAGGTAGTTGAGAATGAGAACGAAGATGAGTGATGAATAAAGGAGCTCGACGTTGGCTCAAAGTAAAGGATAACAAAGAAAAGAATTTCTGAAGAGAAGAAGTAGCACAAAGAGGTAAAGTGGCCTGAGAAATATAAGAAGTAACATAAACCGTGTATTGAGAATCACTAACAATGTTACAACCAGTAGTAGGGAAATCAAGTAAGATCATCAGAACAGTAAACAATTCTCCCTGTTGCACCAAGGGATAAGGATAAACTGTAATTCAAGATTGATGAAGCTTCTTGCCAAGAATCAGAAGTTGCAAGAAGATAAGTGATCTGACTATGAGTGAATTGAGAGATAATTAAGGAAGGATTTCCTCCCCAAAGTTGTCGACAGTGATACCGTCCTTTGATGATCAGTTCAGCTAAACGATCGATATAAGTAGCCAAGTGTTTAGATGTTTTATTGGACAAAAAGATCCATTTTAGCCGCTGATTGGTCTGATGAATCATTCCTGTAGGAGAATGTAAAGTATGAAATAAATAAAGGGAAAGGGGAACATCGGGAAGGATATAATGTAAATGAGCCTTTTGAAGTTGCTCTTCCACAAGCTGGAGTTCCTGTAAAGCCAAAGGAGTTAAATGACGTGAGCTGTCCAAGTGACTGTCTCCTTCTAGAATAGAAAAAAGATGTTGTAACTGAATAGAGAAAAAACAATTTTTGAGATCTATGACTATTAATTTTTAACTTTGTGGGATAAGGGCAGGATTAGGAAGACCAGGCTGTAAACTTTCCCTAGGTTTAATGTAAACATTTATAGTTTTAAGACAAGACAAAGACGGGAATTCCATGCAGAAATACGTGGCTTTATATTCCTCTTGGCCATTTGTTTTTTGACTTACTCTTTTAGAGTCTTAAGTATTTCTTTAAATAATGGTCACTGTTTTACATAAATAGGAGTGGTGGCTATGAGTTTAAAGGATTGTAGCCCATTTTGAACATCTTATTTTTGGCAGCTGAGGAAATATGAGGAATGTTTAAAAAAGCAGCAAATTGTTGTGAAAGATCTTGTTTCCAAAAATTAATATTTATAGGAACAATATAAAAATAAAAAAAAACACTTGACCTTGTTGACCTTTAGGACCGACACAGGTTAAAGGTTCTACATCTTGATAAACCACAGAAGCAGCACCCAAGCCAGTGAATATAACTGCAACTTGTCTTTTTTCCTATTGTATAGGCCTCTAATTTAAACAAATAATAGACATATTTACCCCCATATCAATTAATTCTTTAAAAACTATTTCATTAATATACACTGAACATAAGGGCTTTTGATTAGAAACTAAAGTTTCCCAAAAAACAGTTTTTTCTGTGCTACCAAATCCTCTCTATTGAGAATACGTTCCCCTGCCTCTAGGCATATAAATTGTGAGACTTGAACCATAATAAGACTTTTATTAGTAACATCATGTCCTTTTGGCAAAGGGCCACACTCTCTAATAGCTAATTTATATACTCCTCTATTAGGAGACAAAGTATAAGGCTGAGTAATAACTAAGTCAGCAGCGGCGCTCTGCTTAGTTGCCACAAAAAGCTGAGAAACTGGGGTAAGGTGTGGGATCCTTAAGGAGGACTTGAATTTATTCCTTAATGCTGTAGGCCATTGCTCACTGGGTATTGTATGCAGATTTAGTCAATAACAAATATTTGTAAACAAATAAGGTGATTACAGGTACAGAAATTTAGTTCGTAGCTTACTATTCAATAGAGTATCTGCTTTGTAAAAGATGGTGGACCACAAAATACTCAACGGATTTTGGTTTTCAAAACACTGTGATGCTATCCAAGGCTAAATGGATACTTGAAATTGGGATTGGATCTGGTGCTGAGATACAACTTTTACTTAGTTATTGATTTTTTTTTCTTCCAATTATTCCAAGGAGGGTGACTACCATTTTTGTACTTTATAGAGCAGTCTAGAGGAAAGGGTTAAGCATGTAAGCTCTGGGGACAGAAAGTCATATTTTCAAAATATAATAGCTATATGACCTTGGATACATTTATAAAACTGTCTTAACTCTGTTTTCCTGTCTACAAAATGGTAATAATTATAAAATTTGTCAGTCTTAAAGGGATGTTGGAAGAACTAAATGTAAGTGAAGATTTTTTCACAGTAGTAGACACATAGTAAGTACTCAGTATACTATGGCTATTATTACTGTTATTATTGTTAATATTACATCTATTAATTTTAGCTCTTTAATGTAACAAGTGCTGAACCATAATCTCACATCCTTCAGAGTCATGCTGATCTTGTATTTTTTGGTCCTTTGACTAGTTTAGTAATTTATTACAAGAAACCTAGTTCGTTTGTGCATTCTTTTCCTTTCTTATATTTCTCATTTGTAAAGACTGATAAACCAACTACATTTTCAGACCTGGTGACATAAATTGTTGGGGCCCCAAGCCTGTGGACCCCGGCTCCCATTTCCCAGGAGAGGAGACAGTAAATTTCTACTTTTATCAGTTTTGAAATGACATTTATTTGTTCAATGTCGACCTTTACCACAACATTTGTACACCTCTGAAGGCAGCTTTCTGCCTTGAGGGATAAAAGTGTTCAATTTTTATGACATTCTTTTTTTTTTGAAATGTCTAGGTTTACCACACTGCAAACAAACACCTTGTTTGTTATTTCCTTTTAAGGCTTTAGACAAAGCTCCAGCAAATAATTGAGCATCATAAATAGCCCCTCCAACACTAACACAAGTTTTAATATATTTATCTAAATTGGCCCCATTGGCCTTTAACGATTTTAACAATTTTTAACAGTCAGCATAAGCATTTTTAAAAGACAATGTTTATAACAAAATTTTTGAAGCAAGGCCAGCACCCACAATTTTGAAGACAGCATCCTGAAGATGGGCTACGAAATCTGAATATTTGTTCATTTGTGCCCTATAAAATCTTCACAGAGGAAAGGGAAGATTTTCCTGTTATCTCTACCTTATTTTAGGCCCTTAAAAACAAAGTCTTGATTTGAGTAAAGGCAACATCATCTAAACCAGCCTGAGCATTAAGAGTAGCATATTGGCCCATGCCTGTGAGTTGTTCCTCAGTGGGTCCAGGGGGATCACACATAATATTTTTCCTAGCCTATACATGTGCCTTGTTGATTTACCAGTTGTGCAATTGTAACCACTGAGAACGATCAAGAAAAGCCTTCCCAAAGTCTTCCAGTCTATAGGAATCATCAAATTTTCTGATGAAAAAACATCAAGAAGACCAAGGATAAAAGGAGATTGAGATCCATAGTTAGAAATGGCAGCTTTCATTTCTTTTTAAAAATTTAATTTGTAAGGCATTAAATTGGACATTATTGCCACCATTTGAAAACTAAGCATTAGGAGCAAAAGAAGCACAAATAATTGGAAACAGATCCAGCTCCTTAAATTTTTTTTTTAATTAAAAGTATATATAATATATAATAATACTCATATCCCCAAATATAAAGAATCTCAACATATTAATAAGAAAAGGCAAATAACCCAACCAAAAGTAGCAGAACAAAGAAATGACAATAAACCTATATGTCTAACATCATTACTCACTAGGAAATATGTATATTAATACCAAATTGAGAATCATTGCATACACAATACAATGGTTAAAATTTAAAAACACAGAAAATATCAAGAGGTAGTTAATGTGTTAAGCAACTCGAATACTCAACTTCTGTTTGGAGTGTAAATTGGTGGAACCTATGCACCCCTATAACATAACAATTTCCTAGCTGGGGTTATTAATACTATATTAATATTAATAGTTAATATTAATGTGTTTATTTATTGACTATTGAAATACTCATAATATTTTAACAAACAATAAGATATACATATACACTGGTTTTAACATATTAAACAGGTGTTTAGTATAAATTTAAAGTATGTCTGATGTGAACAGGGCTTCAACTTTGCCAAACAAAGGCAAAGATAAGGAAGCCGGGGGATTGGAGGCTCTGGAAAATCCTCTTTTAACAGGGCAGAAGAAAAAGAAACAGGGAAAGCTCGCAAAGGTGAATTAGAAGAATATATCTGTAATATTTGTTGAAGCATATCCATAATACACTGCATGTCAGAATTTCCCTTAGAAGAAGGAAGAGCTGGCTTTTTCTCTTCTCCCCCTTTTGCTACCTTGGCACAAATGGGCTCCATTTCAGATTTATTTTATTTTATTTTATTTTTCCAAATCCTCAGATACCTTTCCTCCTGTGGCTACATTACCACACTCCGAATCAGTCTCAAGTAACTCTAATGTCTGAGTGATAGAGTTACACAAGGTCCACAATTTTAGAGGCATAATATCCCCTAACTGGAGAGCTCTAAGCAGAGTTTTTACTACCTGTAACCATTCTCTGCGATTTAGCTGCACTTTAGTCTGATACTGAAACCAGTAACAATGTTGTTCAACATGGGCAAACAATCACTTCAAAGTCTTTTTCTTTCACTTCTACTCCCATAGACAGCAACAGTCCTTGAAACAGCCATAAATATTCTGAGGCCAGAGAGATGGAATTCCCATAATGAAAGCTTAAGAAGGTTCCCCTTAAAAATATCTGAGCCTTACCCGCTCCTAGGGGGTTCCCCTTCTTGTTCTCCCCTACTCACCCGTGCTGACCCTGCTCGCTGCGCCACTTGTTGGGGGCCGCACCGGGGGTGGTGGACAATGAAAGAACACACACAAAGACAAAGACACACAGAGAACATGGCGGCCGCACTGAGAGCCTCCGCCTCACTTTATTTATACTCCATAAACCTCACGTCAGCAGAAAGAATGCAATGCAAAACAAACTTTCTTTTCCCACATGTAACCTTCTACTCAGTACCTTGTTTCTATATTCTTTCTTATCTACCTGCCTTCTTGGCGCCTACGGGAGTTCATTAAAAGTTCAGTTGGAGATACTGTCCTTGAGCCCTATCTATTCTCAGCATACTGTTTTCAAAGGCCCCTGCACTAAGCAGTTTCTCAGAAAGCTTCTTTCCAGATTTCCTCTGAGGATATTTCCTTTTTCACCATAGCCCTCTATGGGATTCCATATATCACTTTGCAAATTCCACAAGGACTGTCTTAGCGAAAGGCTTCTTGAGGGGAAAGCTATAACTCTGTGAGATGGTATCAGAGAACACAAAGGAGTTTCTCAGAAAGCTTCTTTCTCTTTGTTATCGGAGGATATTTACTTTGGCCCTATAGTCTTCAAGGGGATCCGAAATATCTGGCCTCAGATTCCACACAAACAAGGCTAGAAAAGAGATCCACGAAATACAGATGTAACTCTGTGAGTGGAAGTCACACATCACAGAGCAGTTTCTCACAAAGCTTCTTTCCAGATTTCATGTAAGGATATTTCCTTTTTCACCATAGTCCTCTATGGGCTTCCAAATATCACTTTGCCAATTCCACAAGAACTGTCTTAGCGAAAGGCTTCTTGAGGGGAAAGCTGTAACACTGTGAGATGGTTTCACAGAACACAAAGGAGTTTCTCAGAAAGCTTCTTTCCCTTTGTTATCGGAGGATATTTCCTTTGGCCCTATAGTCTTCAAAGTGATCCGAAATATCTGTTCTCAGATTCCACAGAAATAAGGCTAGCAAAGAGATCCACGAAATACAGATGTAACTCTGTGAGATCAATTAACAGAACACTAAGCAGTTTCTCACAAAGCTTCTTTCCAGATTTCATCTGAGGATATTTCCTTTTTCA
>NC_037678.1:36716017-36754095 GCF_003255815.1 Theropithecus gelada | reverse complement strand
CTAAGACAGTTCTTGTGGAATTGGCAAAGTGATATTTGGAAGCCCTCTAAGGGCTTCCAAATATCACTTTGCCAATTCCACAAGAACTGTCTTAGCGAAAGGCTTCTTGAGGAGAAAGCTGTAACTCTGTGAGATGATTTCACAGAACACAAAGAAGTTTCTCAGAAAGTTTCTTTCTCTTTGTTATCGGAGGATATTTCCTTTGGCCCTATACTCTTCAAAGGGATCCGAAATGTCTGTTCTCAGATTCCACAGAAAGAAGGCTAGCAAAGAGATCCACGAAATACAGATGTAACTCTGTGAGATAAATTTACAGAACACTAAGCAGTTTCTCAGAAATCTTCCTTCCAGATTTCCTCTGAGGATATTTCCTTTTTCACCATAGCCCTCTATGGGATTCCATATATCCCTTTGCAAATTCCACAAGAACTGTCTTAGCGAAAGGCTTCTTGAGGGGAAAGCTATAACTCTGTGAGATGGATTCAAAGAACACAAAGGAGTTTCTCAGAAAGCTTCTTTGTCTTTGTTATCGGAGGATATTTCCTTTGGCAATATAGTCTTCAAGGGGATCCGAAATATCTGTTCTCAGATTCCACACAAATAAGGCTAGGAAAGAGATCCACGAAATACAGATGTAACTCTGTGAGATGAATTAACAGAACACTAAGCCGTTTCTCAGAAAGCTTCTTTCCAGATTTCTTCTGAGGATATTTCCTTTTTCACCATAGCCCTCTACGGGATTCCAAATATCACTTTGCCAATTCCACAAGAACTGTCTTAGCGAAAGGCTTCTGGACGGGAAAGCTATAAACCTGTGAGATGATTTCACAGAACACAAAGGAGTTTCTCCGAAAACTTCTTTCTCTTTGTTATCGGAGGATATTTCCTTTGGCCCTATAGTCTTCAAGGGGATCCGAAATATCTGTTCTCAGATTCCACACAAATAAGCCTAGGAAAGAGATCCACGAAATACAGCTGTAACTCTGTGAGATGAATTAACAGACCACTAAGCAGTTTCTCAGAAACCTTCTTTCCAGATTTCTTCTGAGGATATTTCCTTTTTCACCATAGCCCTCTATGGGCTTCCAAATATGACATTGCCAATTCCACAAGAACTGTCTTAGCGAAAAGTTTCTGGAGGGGAAAGCTGTAACACTGGGAGATTGTTTCACAGAACACAAAGAAGATTCTCAGAAAGCTTCTTTCTCTTTGTTATCGGAGGATATTTCCTTTGGCCCTATAATCTTCAAAGGGATCCGAAATATCTGTTCTCAGATTCCACAGATATAAGGCTAGAAAAGACATCCACGAAATGCAGATGTAACTCTGTGGGTTGAATGAACAGAACACCTAGCAATTTCTCAGGAAGCTTCTTTCCAGATTTCATCTAAGGATATTTCCTTTTTTCACCATAGCCCTCTAGGGGCTTCCAAATATCACTTTGCCTATTCCACAAGAACTGTCTTAGCGAAAGGCTTCTTGAGAGGAAAGCTATAATTCTGTGAGATGATTTCACAGAACACAAAGAAGTTTCTCAGAAAGCTTCTTTCTCTTTGTTATCCGAGGATATTTCNATGTGTAATCTATTTGTGGTAATTCTGGAATTTCTTTTTTTTATTACTGTATAATCCCATTCATATGAAATATCCAGAATATGCAAGTCCATAGACACAGAAAGTAGACTAGTGACTGCAAGAGGATGAGGAGGAAAGAATAGAGAGTGACAGCTAAAGGGTATAGAATTTCCCTGTATCATCACTGCTTCCCCCACAGTGGTGTGGCAGTTACATAACCTTGTTAATAAGCTAAAAACCAATGGATTGTAGATTTTATTTACATTTATTTTTAGAATCTAAGGTCTCACTTTGTTGCCCAGGTTGGTTTTGAACTCCTGCCTCAAAGGATTGTCCACCTCAGCTTCCCCAGTTGCTGGGATTACAGGCGTAAGCCACCATACCCGTTTCTGATTATACAGTTAAAAATGGTAAGTTTTAGTGTATGATGTGTATATCTCAGCTGAAAAAAAAGAACAGGGAGGTCTGTACTAAGGTGATATAATCTCCGAATATGTTAAGTGAAGAAAGAAAGGTACAGAATAGTGTGCACAATATACTACTATATCTTTAAAAAGTGTACACACATACATATATACTATCCAGGCATAAAATCTCTGAAAAGTCATATGGAAACCAGTAACATTATATCCTAAAGGGAAGGAACGTGGGGTGCCTGGGGATATGGTGGTCTGGAAGGGTGACCTAACTTTTCAACCTTCTCTTTTGTACCTTTTGAATTTTGTACAGAGCACAACACTTTCCTCATGTTGTAATTTAAAGGAAGAAAAAAGGAATACTCTGATGCCTCCCACCCCGTGCCGTCCAGTCCCGTCCCTGCGCGGCGCCCTGCTCTGCGCCCAGAGCCCTGAGTATTCCCCAGATTGTTCAAGGGCGCCAGGTGGGTCATCAGGGCAGAACTCCGACTTGGTGTGTCCGTGGGAGAAGCTGTGGCCCATGCGGTCCCCAGTCTCTCTTGTTAAAAATTAAAGGGAATCTTTGTTAAAACGTTAACCAGTTTGTTTCAGCAGTGGTTGGTGAAATGGAAAGCACCCAGCCGTGATTTGTGGTCCACCCGAGGGGCAGGAAGGAAAGGCTTTCATAAGGTTCGTGAGAAAGCAACACAAGGTAAAGGATTGGTTACAGTTAGTGAAACCCTGTCTCTAGTAAAAATATAAAATTAGCCGAGCATGGTGATGCATGGTTGTAATCCCAGCTAGTCGGGAGGCTGAGGCAGAAGAATCGCTTGAACCTGGAAGGAGGAAGTTGCAGTGAGCCGAGATCACGCCATTGCACTCCAGCCTAGGCAACAACACTGAAACTCCCGTCTCAAAAAAATAAAATAAAATAAAATAAAAATAAAAAATTAGGCTAAAATACATGTGCTAAATTGTTTCCAACAGTTCCTGCAGTTTTGTCAAGTCCATGTTAAAAAATTACATGTATGGATTTCCTGACCCTTAATTGTAGTCCATGAATGTGTATGTATTGATTTGTATCCTACAACTTTGTAGAATTTGATTGTTGGTGTTAACAGTGTTATTATTACTTAGGATTTTAATTATATGTATGTATGTGTGTATATATATATATACACACATATATATGTGTATGATATATGGTGATGCTGAACATTTTTCTGTAGAATTATTCACCCAACATAGATTCACGTCCTCTGCCCTTTTATAAATGTTGTTTTATTTGTTGTTAAGTTTTAAAAGTTCTTTGTATATTCTGCTTATTATATTATACCTTATGTACCTAGTCAGATACATTGCAAATCTTTTCTCCCACTTGTTGATTGTCTTTTCACTCTGTTGTTCATGCTTTTTGTAAAAAAATTTTAGTAGAGAAGGGATTTTTTGGATCAAAAAACATGAACAACAGAGTGTTTTCATACCAAAAACCAGAAAAGTTTCACATTTTAATCAACTCCAATTTATCTATTTTATATTTTGTGGCCTATGCTTTTGGTGTCACAGTCAAGAAACTATCACCAAATTTAATGTTCTAAGATTTTTGCTTATGCTTTTTCCTAAGAGTTTTTAAGGACTAACTTTTGAAAACATTTATAGTAGGTTTGGGGGTACCTGTGAAGGTTTGTTACATAGGTAAACACATATCATAGGGGATTGCTGTACAGATGATTTCATCACCCAGGTATTAAGCCAAGACCCCAATAGCAATATTTTCTACTTTTCTCCTTCATCCCACCTTCTAACTTCAAATGGACCCCAATGTCTGTTGTTTTTCTCTTTGAGTTTCCAAGTACTTATCATTTAGCTCCCACTTACAACTGAGAACACGTGGTATTTCGTTTTCTGTTCCTGTGTTAGATTGCTAAGAATAATAGTCTCCAGCTTCATTCGTGTTGCCACAAAAGACATAATCCCTTTTTTCATTGCTGCATAGTATTCCATAATGTATATGTGTCACATTTTCTTTATCTAATCTGTTACTGAGAGTATTTAGGTTGATTCCATGTCTTTGCCATCGTGAATAGGGCTGCATTGAGCATTTGCATACATGTGTCTTTATGGTAGAATAATTGCTATTTCCCTGGGAATATACACAGTAATGGAATTGTGAGCAGATCTATTGAATGGTAGTTCTGCTTTTAGCTCTTTGAGGAATTGCCCAACTGCTTTCGACAGCGATTGAACCAATTTACACTCCCACCAACAGTGTTTAAGTTCCCTTTTCTCTACAACCTCACCAGCATTTATTGTTTGACTCTTTAACTATAGCCATTCTGACTAGTGTGAGATGATATCTCATTGTGATTTCTTTTATTTTTTTTTCTTCAGACGGAGTCTCACTCTGTCACCAGGCTGAAGTGCAGTCACATGATCTTGACTCACTGCAACCTCTGCCCCCTGGGTTCAAGTGATTCTCTTACCTCAGCCTTCCCAGTAGATGGAATTACAGATGTGCACCACCATATCCAGGTACTTTTTGTATCTTTAGTAGAGACGGGGTTTCACCATGTTGCCCAGCATGATCTCAATCTCTTGACCTCGTGATCCACCTGCCTCGATTTCCCAGTGTGCTGGGATTACAAGCCTGAGCCACCACACTCAGGCATTTCATTGTGGTTTTAATTTTCATTTATCCAGTGATCGGTGATGCTGAGGTTTTTATCACACATTTGCTGGTCATATATATGTCTTCTTTTGAAAGTGTCTGTTCATGTCCTTTTCCCACATTTTAATGAGGTTGTTTCTTTCTTTGTAAATTTAAGTTCCTTATAGACGCTGCATATTAGATCGTTTTCAGATGCAGAGTTTGCAAATGTTTTCTTCCACTCACTAGGTTCTCTGTTTACTCGGTTGATAGTTTTCTTTTTATTTTCTGCTATGCAAAAGCTCTTTTGCTTAATTGGATCCTAGTTGTCAGTGTTTGCTTTTCTTGCTATTGATTTTTGTCATGAAATCTTTGCTCATTCCTATGTCCAGGATTGTATTGCCTGGATTGTGCTCTAGGGTTTTTATAATTTTAGGTTTTATATTTAAGTCTTCAATCAATCTTGAGTTTATTTATTTATTTATTTGTGTATGTTATAAGGAAGGGAGCCAGCTTCAATCTTCCACATATGGCTAACCAGTTGTCCCAACACCATTTATTGAATAAACAATCTTTTCCTTATTGCTCCTTTTGTCAGCTTTGTTGATGATCACATGGTCACAGATGTGCAGCCTTATTTATTTCTGGGCTTTCTATCCTATTCCATTTGTCTAAGTGCCTGTTTTTATCAGTATCACACTGTTTTTCTTATTGTAGCCTTGTAGTATAGTTTGAAGTCAGGTAATGTGATACCTCAAGCTTTGTTATTTTTGCTTAGGATTGCCTTGTCTATTTGTGTCCTTTTTTGGTTTTATTTGAATTTCACAATAGTTTTGTCTCTCTCTGTAAAGAATTTCATTGGTAGTTTAATAGGAATAGCATTGAATCTGTAAATTGTTTTGTTGTGTATAGCCATTTTAGTCATATTGGATCCTCCTATCCATGAACATGAGATGTTTTTAAATTTGCTTGTGTCTTCTCTGATTTTGTCGAGCAGTATTTTTTGTTTGTTTCTTTGTTTTGTTTTTGAGATGGAGTCTCACTGTGTTTCCCAGGCTGGAGTTCAGGGGCGCAATCTCAGTTCACTGCAAGCTCTGCTTCCTGGGTTCATGGCATTTTCCTGCCTCAGCCTCCTGAGTAGCTGGGACTACAGCTGCCTGCCACCACGCCAGGCTACTTTATATATGTATATTTTTAAAACAGAGTCTTGGTCTGTCTCCCAGGCTGGAGTGCAATGGCACAATCTTGTCTCACTGCAACCTCTGCCTCCCAGGTTCAAGCCATTCTCCTGCCTCAGCCTCCTAAATAGCTGGGATTACAGGCACCTGCCACCATGCCCAGCTAATTTTTTGTTTTTAGTTGAGACAGGGTTTCACTATGTTGACCAGGCTGGTCTCGAACTCCTGACCTCATGATCCACCCGCCTCGGCCTCCCAAAGTGCTGAGATTACAGGTGTGAGCCTCCACGCCCATCCCGAGCAGTGTTTTGTAATTCTCCCTGTACAGTTCTTTCACCTCCCTTCTTAGTTGTATTCCCAGACATTTTATTATTTTGTGGCAATTGTGAATGGAATGGCCTTTCTGATTTGACTGTCAGTGTTACTATCTTTGGTGTAGAAAAATGCTAGTGAGTTTTGCACAGTGATTTTGTACGATGAAACTTTGCTGAAGTTGTTTATTGACTAAAGAAGCTTTGGAGTCGAAACTACAAGGTTTTCTAGATCTGGAATTATGTTATCTGCTAGCAAAGATAGTTTGACTTTCTCCTTTCCTTTTCGGGTGCTCTTTATTTGCTTGCCTTGCCTGATTGCTCTGGTCAGGGCTTCCAATACCATGTTGAATAGAAATGATCAGAGGGGATACTTGCCTTGAGCCAGTTTTCAATGGGAATGCTTCTGGCTTTTGCCCATTCAGCACAACGCTGGCTTTGTTGTTGTTATAGATGGCTCTTATTATTTTCTGCACCTATTGAGATAATCATGTGTTTTTTGTTTTTAGTCCTGTTTATGTGATAAATTACTTTAATTGATTTGCATATGCTAAATCAACCATGCATCCTAAGGAGGCATCCTACTTGATCATGATGGACTATTTTGTTATTTGCTGCTGGATTTGGCTTGCAAATATTTTGGTGAGAATTTTTGTATTGATGATGATCAAGAACGTTGGCCTAAAATTTTCTATATTTGTTGTGTCTCTGCCAGGTTCTCGTGTCAAGATAATGCTGGCCTCATAGATTGAGTGGAGGAGGAGACTCTCCTCAATTTTCTGGGATAGTTTCTATAGGATTTGCGCTGATCTTCTTTGTTCATTTGGTAAAATTTGACTGTAAATTCATAAGGTCCAGGGCTCTTTTTGATTAGCAGTTATGTATTACTGATTCAATTTCAGAGCTTGTAAGTGGTCTGTTTTGGAAATCAATGTCTTCCTGGCTCAGTCTTGTGAGGGCATGTGTGTCTAGGAACGTACCTATCTCTTCTAAGATTTCTAGTTTGTGTGTATAAAGGTGTTCATGGTAGTACTGACCCCACATAAATAAAAACAACCATGAGAAACCACTGAACTTTTAACACTTATTTTTATGTCTTGAATCTATTTTTATTTAATTTTTTTACATGGAATGGGATAAAGATTTAGCCTTATTGGTTTAAATGTGGACTTGTTTTCCCAGCATCATTTGTTCAACAAAATGTCCTTTCCTTTACATAATGGTTTAGGCACGTTTGTCAAAAGATGATCAACAATTCATGCAAGGGTTTTTATGGTGGGTTGTTTACTTTAGTTATTTTGTTTCTATCCTTCTTCTTATGCCAGTATCAAACTGTTTTCATTAGAGTAGCTTTGTATGTTCTGAAATTTAAAATTGTGAGTCATCTAACTTTGTTATTTTTTTCAACATTATTTTGAATGTTCAGAGTACCTTTAGATTCCATATGAATTTCAGAATGGGCTATTCTGTTTTTGCAGAAAAAATGTTGGAAAAAATAAAAAACTGGAATTGCAGTTCATCTGTGCAGTACTTTGGTATATTGTCATCTTAACTTTCTTAAATTTTTCAGTCCATAAACGTGGAATTCTTTGCCACTTATTTAACTCTTTTTAAGACATGGCAAGGCCCTGTCTCTAAAACAAAAAATAAACAAGAAACCTTTGATTTTAGATTTTGACTTCACCAATTACTTGTTGGTTTAACTTTGTGAAGGTTACTGAAATCTCCCATTTTTAGTTTCCTCAACTGAAGTACAGGGTTAACCCCTACTTCAAAGTGTCGTTCAGCCTGGCCCAGTGGCTCATGTGTGTAATCCCAGCACTTTGGCAGGCCGAGGTGAGTGGATCAATTGAGGTAAGGAGTTCAAGACCAGCCTGGCTAACATGTTGAATCCCCATCTCTACTAAAAATACAAAAATTAGCAGTGTGTGGTGGTGCATGCCTGTAGTTCCAGCTACTTAAGAGGCTGAAGCAGCATAATTTCTGGAACCTGGGAGGCAGAGGCTGCAGTGAGCCGAGATCGCACTGCTGCATTCCTGCCTGAGTGACAGAGTGAGATTCCATTCCAAGAAGCAACAAACCGTCCCCCAGAAAAAACAAAAGTGAACTTCTGTGAGCTAATAATGCATGTACTATATGTGCTTAGACATGTCTGCTACATATTAAACACTCAGTAAATAGTGGCAATAAAGATGATGATAGTACTAATAATAGTTAATACTTGCAAAGCTCTTTCTAAATGCCAGAAACTGTTCTATGCACTTTACACGTATTATTTTGTATTTAGTTGTCACAACCAATTAAGTTTAATTATTATCTTTGGATGCGGCCTGCAGAACTCAAATAAATTGTCCTAGGCCACAGAACTGGTAAAGATTATTTATTTATTTATTTATTTATTTATTTATTTATTTAAGACAAGGTCTTGCTCTGTTGCCCAGGCTAGAATGCTGTGGCATGATCACAGCTCATCACAACCTCAACCTCCTGGGATCATGTGAGCCTTCTGCCCCAGCCTCTTGGCTCAGCCTCCTCAGTAGCTAGGACTATAGGTGTGTGCCACCACGTCCAGCTAAGTTTTAAATTTTCTGTAGAGATGGGGTCTTGCTATGTTGCCCAGACTGGTCTCAAACTCCTGAGCTCAAGCGATCTTCCCGCCTTGACCTCCCCAAGTACTGGGATTACAAATGTGAGCCAACATGCCCGACAAGATTTCAACCTAGATAGAGCTTGAGACCATGCCCTAAACCACTGGTTTCCTAAGAATAATGTGTCAAAATCAGTCCTGTAAATCAGCAATTCAAGAGCACTTCAATAAGGTTTGAGACACTTCTCATTTCTGGTTGGAGCTCTCCTCCCTATCCCATCAGTTTTCACGGCTTGCATGGGCACCACTGTCCAAGAACTGACGTACTGCTAGGGCCACATGCTGTTCTAGGAGAACAAAGACCGCCTTCCCTAAATACTTCTAGATCTGCCATTAGGCTCAGTCAGCCAATAGCCACTGACTGCTCTGGTATGAGAGAGACAGCCCTTCTGCCTGACCACACTAAGAGAAAGCATTCAGGGTTCGCTGGATGATTTCATGAGGGAACACACTGGGTTGGAGGAATGTTCCCTGCATGCTTGTTTTGCAACTTCCCAGCAGCTTGGGCAGGCTCCTGTGAGAATCGTGTGATTACAGAGCCCAGACTGATGGCAGACCCAGGGCATCCTGCTCTCCTCCAAAATTCACAAGGCTCCCATTGTCACGGGTCCCTCACAGGAAGCCTAAAAGAGCACCAGGGACAGGTGGCAGACATCCTGACATCGTGAAAAGGATGGGTAATTGACAATAGTTAGGTTACATTAATCACCCAGGGTCAGAGAACAGAACCAGGAAAGGAGAGGGATGAGAAATCAGTCCAGCCTTTCTGGTCAGTTGACACAGAAGCAGTGGCACAAAATGGCTTTGTGTGGGGGACTTAGCCCACATAATCTCTATCAGGGCACCCCCTCCTTGCAAATTGCCCCAAATAAACATACAACCTAAATTCAAGGCCAACCCCAATCTTCCCTCTAATGAGATTGCTGTCCTGGGCTCCTCCTTTATAGGAATGCTGGCAACACCATGACTGCTCAGCCACCTATGGTTTAGGGAAAACATAGATGCTTGCATTTGCACTGCTGGATTCAGTGGCAGGGATCCCTGAAGCTCAGGGACAGTCTCATAGATCTAACTATCTGCAGAGATTAGCAGGTCATTATCACCTCTGGGATGTATATTCTGCAGACTCTGCTTTCTATTTTCTCCTTGCTTCTGGCCCTGCCCAAAGGCTTGATTTCAGCAACTATAAATTTGGAGGGTGCTGTCTGTCTTGGAAAAGATTCTGGAATGGAGACCTAAAAGCAAGGATGAAACATGTTTCCCAGGAACCAAATACAAATATGTTCAAATACAAATCATGCCTGACCACTCCCTAGGCTTTTCTGAGTGGGTTACAAGACTAGAGACTCAGGAGGCTTCAGGAGATGTGCATCATTGGGCTTCAGTGAGCAGAATCTGTAGGGAATTGCCACATAGCCTCTGACCTTGTGCATGATCTAGGTGAAAATACTTATTTTTCTCACAATATGACAGACAGCATGAAGCTAGGAGGCAGATACGCTTGGAATGACAGAACCAGGAATCCAAAAGATAGTGTAAAATAAGGGTAAAGTGCTGAACGAATGGTGAAATTTTTGACTGGCAGGAACAGATATGGTCTTGCACTTTTGTCAACAACAAAACAAGCAAAACCAACAAAGGACACTGCCCAGGTTTAGATTCTTGTCACTGTTGCCCTCAGCACAAAACATAATCTTGTGAGGTCCTACTTCCTCACTTGCAAAATTGGGATAATAATAGCCTCTGCATTATGAAGTTGTTGTGAGAATTCAATCAGTTAATGTAGGCAAAGTGCTGGTGGTGGTGGTGATGGTGATGATGATGGTGCTGGTGGTGATGATGGTGATGATGATGATGGTGATAGTGATGGTGATGGATGATGGAGATGGTGATGGAGATGATGATGGTGCTGGTGGTGGTGATGGTGATGGTGATGATGATAGTGGTGATGATGGTGATGGTGATGATGATGATGGTGATGGTGATGATGGTGGTGATGGTGATGGTATGATGATGATAGTGGTGGTGGTGATGGTGCTGATGGTGGTGGTGGTGATGGTGATGGTGGTGGTGGTGATAGTGATGATGATGGTGGTTGTGATGATGATGGTGGTGATAGTGATGGTGGTGGATGATGGAGATGTTGATGGTGATGATGATGGTGCTGGTGGTGGTGATGGTGGTGGTGATGGCGATGATGATGATGGTGATGGTGATGATGCTGCTGCTGCTGATGATGATGGTGGTGGTGATGGTGATGATGATGGTGGTGATGGTGATGGTATGATGATGGTGGTGGTGGTGATGATGGTGGTGATAGTGATGGTGATGGATGATGGAGATGGTGATGGTGCTGATGATTATGGTGATGGTGATGATGGTGGTGGTGGTGCTGATGATGGTGGTTATGTTGATGATGGTGATGGTATGAAGATAGTGGTGGTGTCAGTGATGGTGATGATGGTGGTGATGGTGATGTGATGATGATGATGGTGTTGATGGTGATGGTGATGATAATGATGGTGATGGTGATGTTGGTGATAGCGATAGTGATGATGATGATGGTGATAATGGTGTGATCGTGGTGATCATGGTGGTGACAGTGATGGTGATGGATGATGATGATGATTATGGTGATAGAGAACATATGGTTCCAATCATAGTACTTCCCACTAGGCAGTCTCATTCCAGAGCCTACGTTCTTAACCATCTTGCTCTATTAACTCTCATAAGTGTTAAGTATAATTATTATAATTATTACTGCCTAGGAAGAAATGTGGCTGATCTACAGCATGTGTAAAAATGACTTTAAGGATAATGGCTGGCAGCAAGTTCAACACAAGTCGCATAAAGGCTATCTGTAATGAGGTGGTGACAGTCCCAAGCTTCTTTTTGCAGTGTGGGTATCATAAGAGGAGAGGCCTAAAGACACACAGAGCAGGATCAGAAGAAAAGGACTAGGGCCGGGTGTGGTGACTCATGTCTGTAGCCCCAGCACTTTGAAGGCTGAGAGAGGTGGATCACCTGAAGTCAGAAGTTCGAGACCAGCCTGGCGAATCACCGTCTCTACCAAAAATACAAAAATTATCTGTGCGTAGTAGTGGGCACCTGTAATCCCAGCTACTCGGGAGGCTGAGGCATTGGAATTGCTTGAACCCAGGAGGCAGAGGTTACAGTGAGCTGAAATCATGCCATTGCGCTCCAGCCTGTGTGACAAGAGTGAAACTCCATCTGAAAAAACTATATAACAATCATAATAAATAAAATTAAAAAAGAAGGAAATGAGCAGAATGACCAAACCATAGCATAAGAAGAATAGCCAAGACCAGGTATGGTGGCTCATGCCTGGAATCTCAGCACTTTGGAAGCCTGAGGCAGGAAGATCACTTAAGCCCCAGGAGTTGGAGACCAGCCTGGCAACATGGTGAAACCCCGTCTCCAAAAAAAATTAAAAAATAATAGCCAGAGGACCTGGCAAGTTTTGCTTGAAGAGAATACTTGGGGGACATGCCAGCCATTTTCTAAGGCCTTAAGCCTGCTATATAGGATCCAAGGCCCAGAAGTAGGCCAGGCAAAGGTGGGCCCTAGGTAGACAGATCTCAGCTCAATACAGAAAGGTCTTTCTGATGTGTTGACCTAAGATGAATAGCAAGCATCCTGTCCCGGAAGTACCTGAGTGCTGGCAGAATCCAGAAGTCTGAGACTCAAACACTTGATAGGGGAGTAACTATTTTATAGGCTCTAAATAGCTCCTCCAAGTGTGGAACTAGGACCATCAAACGACCACATGCATCACCTGGGGGCTTGTTAGTCATAGACCGAGAGGTCCACCCTAGCCACTGAGTCTGAATCTGCATTTTCCCAAGTTGCACAGGTGATCTGTGTGCACATGAATGCTGACAAGCACTGATGTGGAGATCATCTGAGGAAGAACCAGGTTCAGGTGAGTTGCTGCTCTGAAAAGCAAGAGTGGGGAGGAACACTGGGGCAAGGAAGAGCACTTGGTGCTAGAGCCTGGTCTCCATAGTGATGGCCCAGCTGTGCTTCCAGCCTAGCTACTCCAATTATATCTGTTTTTTTTTTTTAAATCTGGTAAGGCTCAGAAAAGTCAGTCAAATTTGCATAAGGATGCCTGAGGTAAAGGGGATCGTGGGCACAGGTGCTCATCTGACAACTCGCTAAGCCATCTTGGAAAATCATCTCTAGAATGCCTGTTGTTGTTTTAGGAAGCAACATAAAGAGAATGGTATTTAAAAGTAACACCCTGAGTGGGAATTTCTACTTCCTTCCAGTGGTTGGCAAGTAAGGCACCTTGGGAATTTTGGGGTAAGGCAACATCTCTATACATTTTTACACATCACACAACATCAAAGCTTGTCTATGCTGCAAGTTTTTTCCCTTTCCTCTGCTGGTTCTTTGGGTTTGCAGATTTATTCTGTTGCTGGTTTCTCATCTTCTTTGTTTTTTTTTTCCTCCTTTCCACTGAGTATTTTCTGATTTTACTTTGTCTTGCAATGGGGGAGGGTATTGCTTCTGGATATTACATGACATCCGAAGCATAAGATGGTAAATGAAGCTGCAGGTCGTTTTCAGGTGAAAAGGCAATTTTACACTTCATGGTTAGGACGATGTAAGACATTTTCATGGCTGGATATTTTTCATCTTAGATCTCCATCGGGATGGCATCCAGGGATTTGCTGTCCAGTAGAAATTTCACCTTTCAGTTATCCTCTTGTCTGTCTGCAGCCTCCTAGGCTTGCTGCTCTCCTGCACAGGTGCAAGGGCATTCCTGCTAGACCTGCTCCCCTCCTGGGACTGCCAGGGTCCTGGCATTGCCATATTCCCCTGGTTTTCAGAGACCTTTGCCATGCAACTTCCCTGTCCCTCACGACCCTCATTGCCCTACCTGCTAAGCTCACTGTCTAGGACCTGAGCCCCTTAGTAACACCCTTTGATCCACCTTACACCCTGTTCTCCTGCTCCTCTCGGATAAAACCTCAACTTGGGTCATCCCAACATCTGCCTTCTCTGCTCCTGACCCCAACCTTGTCTAGAGAGCCGAAGAAAGCCCACAGAAGCACCCGCTGAGGCCACCACAGTTTCACGACCTCAAGCCTTCCCTAGATTCTTGTGCTCTCTGACAACCATTTTACTTGGCCTATATCAGCTCCTCTCCTACAAAAATAAATACATACATAAATAAATTAATTAATTAAAAAAATAAATAAAACCTGTTCTTTGACCCCACTGCCCTGCCTCACAGAGGAGCCTTCTCTTTGTCACAGCTTGTTGACAGCTCTTTCAACACCAATTCTTTCTGTTAACTCACTGAGGCAGCTTTTAGGGTGCTGAGACAGATTCCATGGCCTGGTGCTAAAGCAAATGAATTTGAATCTCTCTGGTGGGGCCAAGGTTCTTTTTCATTTACTTTTGTTATCTTTTTTCAGAGACAGGGTCTTGCTCTGTCACACAGGCTGGTGTGTCATAGCTCACTGCAGCCCCTAGCCCTCTGGGCTCAAGATATCCTCCTGCTTCATCCTCCTGAGCAGCTGGCACTACAGGTGCAAGCCACCATGCCCGGATATTTTATTTTGTGTTATTTTATATTATTTTATTTTGATACAGAGTCTCACTGTATTGCCCGTGCTGGAGTGCAGTGACACGATCTTGGCTCATTGCAACCCCCACCTCCCAGATTTAAGCGATTGTCCTGCCTTAACCTACTGAGCAGCTGGGAGGTGTGTGCTACTACACCTGGCTAATGGTTGTATTTTTAGTAGAAACGGGGTTTCACCATTTTGCCCAGGCTGATCTCAAACTCCTGACCTCAAGTGATCCACCAGCCTCGGCCTCCCAAAATGCTGGGAATATAGGCATGAGCCAGTGCATCTGGCTGCTAATTTTTATTTTATATGTTTTTGTAGAAATGGGGTCTTGCTGTGTCCTGAAGTCCTGGCCTCAAGTGATGCTTCTGACTCAGCTTCCCAAAGGACTGGGATTCTAGGCGTGAGACACTGTGCCTGGCAGGGCTCCGTATTCAAGAAGGCTGCTTAGTTAGGAACCAGTTATTAGCCTATATTCCTGAGTCTTTCCTCACTTTTTGTCACTTCTCAAATGGTTACATTCTGGCTTCTGCCTTGACCACTCTGTGAAATACTTAAACAGGTTCAGAACAACCACCACCACAGCCATGCGGGTTCCATGGTCTCCTGCCACTTGAACTTCCTGGAGTATTGACACTGTTGGTCACTCCAAGACTTCCAGATACCTCTTCTCCTTCTTTGTCTTCTACCCCTGGCCATCTCCCTTAGTACTTTAAGGTAGACCCTTCTTGGACCTTAAATATTGGTGATTGGTTCCTAGAGTTTCCCAGAGCTTTGACCTCAGACCACTTCTCTCCTCAACTACGATTCCTTCCTGAGAAATTCACGTGGCTTAATCTACAAAGCACATGCTGATGTATGTCTCCAGCTCTCATTTCTCTAACGTCACACTTATGAGTCCAACTGGTGGAGGTGTAAGGTGTTTGTGGGGTGTACATCTTCCCTGTACACCCCCAGGCACCCTAATCTCAAATATTTCAAGATAACATCCACAGTTCCCCCAGCCCCCAGCCCCATGACAGCTCCCCATCCTCCCCTACTCACGACTCACTGAACATTCCCATCTTTACTGCCCAGCAGCTGCCCTAGAGTCCCGGGGTCATCACAAAGCCTTCCTGCTTCCTCTTCTATGCATTCAATTCAGGCCTCCTGATTTTTACCTCCTAAATATGATTAAACTGCCTTCTTCCACCTGACCCTTAGTTTGGGTCTCATCTCTTGCTTAAACTATTAAAATAGCAACCCCCTACCCCCCACCCCCGCCCTATTTTTTTTTTTAAAGAGATGGAATCTCACTATGTTGCCAGACTGGACTTGAATTCCTAGATTCAAGTGATCCTCTCGCCTCTGCCTCCCAAGTAGCTCAGACTACATGTACATACCATTGTGCCCGGCTCCAACAACAGCTTCTAAACTGGCCTCTGTCTCCAGTCAAGTACCACCACAACAGGTGTTGGGGTGATATTTATTTGTTATTGAAACAGGAACTCCCTCTGTCTCCCAGGCTGGATCACAGATCACTGCAACTCCACCTCCTCCTTGGTCAAGGGATCCTCCCACCTCAGCCTCCCAAGAAGCTGAGACTACAGGTGCAGGCCACCACACCTGACTAATTTTTTTTTTTTTTTTTTTTTGTAGAGATGAGGTCTTGGTATGTTGCCAGGCTGGTCTTGAACTTCTGGGCTCAAGCAATCTGCATGCCTCGACCTCCCGAATTTCTGGGATTACAAGTGTGAGCCACTGTGCTCAACCTGGGGTGATATTTCTAAAATGCCAATCTTGCCAGTCAGTCTCCAGCTTAAAGTGCTTGAAAGCCCTCCATGATCTAAAGTTAAAATTCCAGCCAGGCGTGGTGACTCACATCTGTAATCCCAGCACTTTGGGAGGCTGAGGCAGGTGGATCATCTGAGGTCAGAAGTTTGAGACCAGCCTGGCCAGTGGAGTGAAACCCCGTCTCTACCAAAAATACAAAAGTTAGCCGGGCATCGTGGTACATGCCTGTAATCTCAGCTACTCGGGAGGCTGAGGCAGGAGAATAGCTTGAACCTGGGAGAGGTAGGTTACAGTGAGCCGATATCATGCCACTCTACTCCAGCTTGGGCAACAGAGAGAGACTGTGGTTGTGTACCAGGAATGAACTAGAGCCAGACCCTGAGTGGAGGAAGGGTAGCTTGAACCATCAGCTCTCCAGGGGTGGTGGTCAAAGCTCTACCAAATAACTCCCATTCTGATAAATTCACTGAACGCTAGCCTGCAATTTTCACAAGAATTACACATTGCCTGGCCAAGTGCTGAATTCTGAGCTTTCTTCCTGCCAAATTTCTACCATGCTGGTTGATGTTTGCCAATCTTGTAGTGGTAATGTGTTTTCCACTGGGGAACATGAGTAACTTCAGAAGTTATTCTGGAGGCTCACAAAACTGATTTTGTGACCATTTTATAGGAAAGATTCAATAATGTGCCCTCTTAAAGAACACGGTTGCTACCAAGAGAGATCCTTGGAATTTTTCCATTAAACCTTGAATACTACATGGGAGGGACCAGTCATACAATAAACAGCTCTGGGGTAAACACATTTCATAAGGTCCAATGTCATGAGTTGAACTTTTTACTGTTATCCAAGTACTTTCTTACCTGTAGCCTTCCTTTTTCTTTTTCTTTTTTCTTTTTCTTTTTCTTTTTTTTTTTTTTTACAGGATCTTGCTGTGTCACCCAGGCTGAGGGCAGAGTGCAGTGGCACCATCATAGCTCAATGCAGCCTTGAGCTCCTGGGTTCAGACAATCCTCCCCCTCAACCTCATAAGTGGCTGGCACTACAGGTGAATGCCACTGGACCCAGCTAACTTATTTATTTATTTATTTTCATAGGAGAAATGGGATCTCTCTATATTCCTCAGGTTCTTGAATTGCTGGAGTCCATTAATCCTCCGGCCCTGGCCTCTCAAAGTTCTGGGATTCAAGGCATGAATCACTGCCTAGCCTCAAACAAATTTTTTTAATGAGCTGGGCATGGTGGGGCATGCCTGTGTTCCCAGCTACTCAGGAGGCTGAGATGGGTTGACTGCTTGGGCACAGGAGGCCAAGGCTGCAGTGAGCTATAATTGCTCCACTGCACTCCAGCCTGCATAACACAGTGAGACCCTGTCTCTAAAATGATAAAATAATGAATAAAATAATAAAAAGAGAATACATAGTAGGGAAACCATAGACTATCATTACCTTGAAAGAGGAAAAATGATGAGCAACAACCTCCCGCTGCCCTGTGGGCCAAAGTGATGCAGCCAGCTCACACAGGATTTTACATAGAATTAATTTAATTTAATAAATTAAATTAAATTTATTTATTTATTTTTGGGGACAGAATTTCTCTTTGTCTCCCAGGCTGGAGTACAGTGACATGATCTCAACTCACTGCAAGCTCCGCCTCCCAGGTTCAAGCAATTCTCTTGTCTCAACCTCCTCAGTAGCTGGGACTACATGCACGTGCCACCACACCTGGCTGATTATTTTGTATTTTAATAGAGACGGGGTTTCACCACGTTACCCAGGCTAGTCTTGAACTCCTGAGCTTAGGCAATCCACCCGCCTCAGCCTCCCAAAGTGCTGGGATTACAGGTGAAGCCACCATGCCCAGCCTTTGATATTACATAGAAATTAAAGAATTCTTGATCCCCTTGAAGTTCTTTCATCATCTTCCCAGACACAGAAGAAGCCTAGATAAGAACATCTGGGTTAGAGGTTCTGTGCAGTCTTTGAGTCAGGGTGTAAGAAATGCACAGGACCTCAGTGTTCAATGAATATAATCCTCATCAAGTTAGATTTTACAGATTCAGTCAATGAGGTCCAGAGATTTTTCATGGCTGACTCATAGCATAGCTGGTGGAGACCTTTACCTTGGTTTTCAGAATCCCAGTTCTCACACAGTGTTGTGTTAATATACTGCATTTAAAAGAAAGGTAAAGAAGGAGAGAAGACTGTGGAGAGACTGGCTATGGACAAAAAAAAAAAAAAAAAGCAACAGTTATTCCTAGTATGTATGGGTTGGCTATTACTCGGCTTCATTTTTGTGATCAGCATAGGTTAATTTTCTAACTTCAACCCAAAGAGACCAAGCCTGAAGCTCCCTTCTAGCTCCCTATTTTGGGTCTGTGACTAAATCCTGATGGATTGTCTGAGCAAGATCTGTGGAGAGGCAGATAGTGGGGCCTGGGCACATCATGAGTTCTAAATGGCTGATGTCATTACAAAAACCATAAGCAAGAAAGAATCTACTGTTTCCAGGAAGTGGGAGGAAAGGTTTCTAAGGAGAAAGTATGAGTCTTGAAGAAGGAGGATAAGGGTTATATAGTAAAGAGGTTGTTGGGTGGCCCCTGTAGGCTGGGGGTGGGAGAGGGGTGCACAGCAGGGCGGGGTGTGAGTGAGGCATGCTCAGAGATCATTTTTGTTTTCGTTTTTGACCAGTGAAATATTCAATTTCCTTTTAGTTTTAAAATTTTATTTTTTTTGATCAGTGAAATGAGAGATGGTTTTCGGGTGTCTGGGAGCCATCTAAGAGGTTTATTAAGCTGGAGATTATCAAAGTAAGATTTGCATTTTAGATGGATGTTTTTACATGGAGGATAGATCTTAAAATTGTTTTTTTCAGTTAGGTGATTGAGTGCAGTTGTCCAGATTATGAATCATTCATTCATTGATCCAGCTTTACAAAGCTCATATTATAAGCCAGGCACTGATCTAGACAAGAAAAGAGAGTCTAAAGCAGAACAGTGACAGTGGAGATGGAGTTTTATAGCCAACAATACATACTGATGAGACAGATTTGAGAAATACTTAACAGTTAAAAATCAGTAGGACCTGATGACTAATGAGGGCAGTGGGGAGTGAAATGGAAAGAATAAGGATATTGACAGATGCTTGAAACAAATATATACAATATTTTAGAATTATATAATAAATTTAAAGGAATGTTCTGTCAGGAGTTCCACAAAGATTAAAACCTAAGTGCTAATACATAAAGATCAAAACAGCCTTCATTTGCAACATCTTTGAATGAGAAGACTACTTTGGACTTTGTTATTTCTCCAAGGCAGAGATACAGACCTGCTCAAGGGAGGTATTTATAATTATATCATCTACCAAATTGTAGGTTTAACCAAGAGATGTTGAAATAAAATACAAGTCTTGCTGGGCCTCTCTCCACAGCCTCACAGTAAGCCTTTCCTACAAGAATTCTAATTTTGTCAAAATGGGGTTGCTTTCATGTAATTTAAGAATAAGCTTTTAAAAACGGAGAGCGGCAAGAACAACAAGTGAACACAGATGGGCTGGGGGGCAGAGTGAATTGGGTAAATATTATAAGAATAAAAAAGAAGAGGGGATTTTGCTAATGCTACTTTCAAAGGCAAAAGACCTAGTCAAAGCGCTCATTTTTGCTTTCTTAATTCCTTATCTACTACTACAAATAAAGATCAGCAAAATTAAAAGGAAAAACATGCTATATGCTATAAATGCCTTTAAAGACACCTCCTTATAAGTGCACTGTGTTGTATACATCATAATGTGTTGTTGGGCAGGCTACCCAACTCACCTTCTAATCTCACAGTTCTGTGAGATGAAAGGTGAAATGTAATATTTACAATCCTGGGAATGAATTAATACCTGGCAAAATAGAAAGATTTGGTTTTCTCATCTGCTCACATCTAGCTGGCTTAATACCTAAGCAGAGTACCAGGGATCTGTTTATACTTGTTGCCACAGGGCAGGGAACTAGAATCAGGTCCTGAAGCTAAATGCCTGACATGTCTCAGACAAGCAAAAACTGACATAATTCATCACCATTAGACCAGTCTTACAAGAAATACTCAAGGGATTCCTACATCTGGAAGTGAAATGATAATTACTCTCAAGAAACCACAAAACAGTATAAAACTCACTGGTGGAGCACATACACAAAGGAGAAAGAGAATTTATCACTACAGAAAACCACCAAATTACAAGGGTGAACAATAAGAGGGGAAGAAACAAAGGATATATTTAAAAAAAAAAAAACAGAAAATAATTAGCAAAATGACAGAAGTCCTCAAAATTATCAATAATAATCTTGAATGTGAGCTGATTAACTTCCCCCCTTAAAATATATAGACTGGCTTACTGGATTAAAAAGCATGGCCAAACTATAGGTTGCCTACAAGAAACTCACTTCTCTGTAAAAACACACATAGACTGAAAGGGTGGAAAAATATATTCCACACAAACAGAAACCAAAAACAAGCAAGGTAGCTGCACTTGTATCAGATGAAACAGATTTTAAGTCAAAAAAGGTTTTTAAAAAGGACAAATGTTATTATATAATGATAAAGTGATCAATTCAACAAGAGGACTTAACATTACTAAATATATATGCACACAACACTGGAGCACCCAGATGTATAATGCAAACCAAATATTATTGGATCTAAAGGGAGACATAGACTCCAGTGCAATAGCTGGGGAATTCACCACCCCATTCTCAGCACTGAACAGAACATCTAGACAGAAAATCAGGAACAAAACACTAGATTGAAACTGCACTTTAGGCTGGATGTGGTGGCTCACACCTACAATCCCAGCATTTTGGGAGGCCAAGGCAGGCAGATCCCTTGAGGCCAGGAGTTTGAGACCAGCCTGGCCTACATGGTAAAACACTGTCTCTACTAAAAGTACAACAATTAGTTTGTTATGGTAGCGGGCATCTGTAATCCCAACTACTTGGGAGGCTGAGGCATAAGAATTGCTTGAACCTGGAAGATGGAAGTTGCAGTGAGTCAAGATCATGCTATTGCACTCCAGCCTGGGCAACAGACTGAGACTCTGTCTCAAAAAAACAAATCAACTGCAAAAAACCAACCACATTTTAGACTAACAAAGAGACATATACAGAACACTTCTTCCAACAGATGCAGAAAACACATCTTCATCAGCACAAGAAACATTCTCCAGAATAGACCATATATTAGGCCACAAAACAAATATCAGCAAATTTAAAATAATTGAAATTGTATTGAGGATCTTTCCTGACCACAATGGAATAAAACTAGAACTCAACAACAAAGTGAACCTTTGAAATTGTACAAATACATGCAAAAGAAACATTATGCTCCTTAATGAAGAAAATTTTAAATTTTCTTTTCTTGTCTTGTCTTTTTTTTTTTTTTTAAGATGGGTCTTGCTATGTTGCCCTGGCTGCTCTTGAATTCCTGACCTCAGTTGATCCACCCACCTTGGCCTCTCAAACTGCTGGGGTTACAGGCATGAGCTACTGCACATGGCCTAAAGGTTGTTTAATGAATACCAAACTACAGCTAGATAAGGGGAATAAATTCTAGTGCTCTAAAGCACTATATGGCGACTATAATTAACAGCAATTTATTGTTTATTTTCAAATGGCTAGAACAGCATATTTTGGACATCCCAACATAAAGAAATGATCATGTTTGAGGTGATGGATATACTAATTACTCTGATTTGATCCTTCTACATTTTAAGCATATATCAAAATATCACAATGTACCCTGTAAATATGCATTAGGTATCAATTAAATATGTATTAGGTATCAAGTATTACATATCAATTAAAAATAACAGCTGGGGCTAGGTACAGTGGTTCATACCTGTAATCCCAGCACTTTGGGAGGCCAAGGTGGGCGGATCACCTAAAGTCAGAAGTTCTAAATCAGTCTGGTGAACATGGTGAAACCCCGTCTCTAAACTACAAAAATTAGCTGGGCATGGTGGCAGACTTCTGTAATCTCAGCTACTCGGGAGGCTGAGGCAGTAGAATCGCTTGAACCCAGAGACCGAGGGAGCAGTGAGCCAAGGTTGTGCCATTGTACTCCAGCCTAGGCAACAAGAGCAAAACTCCAACTCAAATAATAATAATAAAAATAACTGGACACAGTGGCTCATGCCTGTAACCCCAGCACTTTAGGGGGCTGAGGTGGGAGGATAGCTTGAGCTCAGAAGTTGAAGACCAGTCTAAGCAACATAGTGAGATCCCATCTCTACAAAAAATGTAAAAATTAGCTGGACCTGGTTGCACACAACTGTAGTCGTAGCTACTGAGGAGGTTGAGGTAAGAAGCTGAGGCAGAAGGCTCACATGATCCCAGGAGGTTGAGGTTGTGATGAGCTGTGATCATGCCACAGCACTCCAGCCTGGGCAACAGAGCAAGACCCTGCCTTAAATAAATAAATAAATAAATAAATAATCTTTACCAGTTCTGTGATCTAGGACAATTTATTTGAGTTCTGCGGGCTGCATTGAAAGATAATAATTAAACTTACCTTATTGGTTGTGACAATTAAGTAAAAAATGATACATGTAAAGTGCTTAGAACAGTTCCTGGCATTTAGTAAGAGCTTTGTAAGTATTAACTATTATTAGTACCATCATCATCTTTATTGCCACTATTTACTGAGTGTTTAATATGTACCACACATGTCTAAGCACATATAGTACATGCATTATTAGCTCACAGAACTTCACTTTTGTTTTTTGGGGGGAACAGTGTTTTTTTTGGGGGGGATGGAGTCTCAGTCTGTCACTCAGGCAGGAGTGCAGCAGTGCAATCTCGGCTCACTACAACCTCTGCCTCCCAGGTTCCAGCAATTATCCTGCTTCAGCCTTTTAAGTAGCTGGGACTACAGGCATGCACCACCACACACTGCTAATTTTTGTATTTTTAGCAGAGACGAGGATTCAACATGTTAGCCAGGCTGGTCTTGAACTCCTTACCTCAAGTGATCCACTCACCTCGGCCTCCCAAAGTGCTGGGATTACACACATGAGCCACTGGGCCAGGTTGAACTACACTTTGAAGTAGAGGTTAACCCTGTACTTTAAATGAGGAAACTAAAAATGGGAGATTTCAGTAACCTTCACAAAGTTAAACCAACAAGTAATTGGTGAAGTCAAAATCTAGAATCAAGGGTTTTTTGTTGTTTATTTTTTGTTTTGGAGACAGAGCCTTGCCATGTCTTAAAAAGACTTACATAAATGACAAGGAATTTCACATTTATGGACTGAAAGATTTAAGAAAGTTAAGATGACAATATATCATAGTACTCCACAGATGTACTGTAATTCCAATTTTTTATTTTTTCCAACATTTCTTCTGCAAAAACAGAATAGCCCATTCTGAAATTCGTATAGAACTTGAGGGTACTCTGAATATTCAAAATAATGTTGAAAAAAAGAACAAAGTTAGATGACTCACAATTTTAAATTTCAGAACATACAACGCTACTATAATTAAAACAGTTTGATACTGTCATAGTAACAAGGATAGAGACAAAATAAATAAAATAACCTCCCAAAAAAACCCTTGCATAAATTATTGATCATCTTTTGACAAGCATGCCTAAACCATTATGTAAAGAAAAGGACATTTTGTTCAACAAATGATGCTGGGAAAACAAGTCCATATTTAAACCAGTAAGGTTACATCTTTGTCACATTCCATGTAAAAAAAATTATAAATAGATTCAAGACATAAAAATAAGTGTTAAAACTTTAGTGGTTTCTCATGGTTGTTTTTATTTACATGGGGTCAGTACTACCATGAACACCTTTATACACAAAAACTAGAAATCTTAGAAGAGGTAGATACGTTCCTAGACACACATGCCCTCACAAGACTGAGCCAGGAAGACATTGATTTCCTAAACAGACCAATAATAAGTTCTGAAATTGAATCAGTAATACATAACTTGCTAAACAAAAAGAGCCCTGGACCTTGTGAATATACAGCCAAATTCTAGCAAATATACAAAGAAGAGCTGCACAATTCCTACAGAAACTATCCCAAAAAATTGAGGAAGAGAACTTTCTCCCCCACTCAATCTATGAGGCCAGGATTATCTTGACACGAAAATCTGGCAGAGACACAACAAATACAGAAAACTTTAGGCCAACGTTCTTGATCAACATCAATACAAAATTCTCACCATAATATTTGTGAGCCAAATCCAGCAGCAAATGAAAAAGATAATCCATCATGATCAAGTAGGCTGCCTCCTTAGGATGCAAGGTTGGTTTAGCATTTGCAAATCAATTAATGTAACGTATCACATAAACAGGACTAAAAACAAAAGACACATGATTATCTCAATAGATGCACAAAATAATAAGAAACATCTATAACAAGCCCAAAGCCAACATTCTGCTGAATGGGCAGAAGCCAGGAAGATTCCCTTTGAAAACCAGCTCAAGGTAAGAATCCCCTCTGATCGTTTCTATTCAACATGGTATTGGAACTCCTGACCAGAGCAGTCAGGCAAGACAAAAAAATAAAGAGCATCCAAATAGGAAGAGAGAAAGTCAAACTATCTGTCTGCAGATAACATAATTCTATATCTAGAAAACCCTGTAGTTTCAATTCCAAAGCTTCTTTAGTCAATAAGCAACTTCAGCAAAGTTTCAACATACAAAATCAATGTGCAAAAATGACTAGCATTTTTCTACACCAAAGATAGCAACACTGAAAGCCAAATCAGAAAGGCCATTCCATTCACAATTGCCACAAAATAATAAAATATCTGGGAATACAGCTAAGCAGGGAGGTGAAAGAGCTGTATAATGATAATTACAAAACACTGCTCAGGCCAGGCGAGGTGGCTCACGCCTGTAATCCCAGTGCTTTGGGAGGCCGATTCGGGTGGATCACGAGGTCAGGAGTCCGAGACCAGCCTGGCCAACATAGTGAAACCCAGTCTCTACTAAAAACCTAAAAAATTAGCTGGGCATGGTGGCGGACAACTGTAATACCAGCTATTCTAGAGGCTGAGGCAGGAGAATAGCTTGAATCTTGGAGGCGGAAGTTGAAGTGAGACGAGATTGTGCCATTGTACTCCAGTCTGGGTGACAGAGCAAGACTCCATCTCAAAAAAAAAAAAAAAAAAAAGACAAAAAGAAAAAGTAGCCAGGCATGGTGGCAAGCACCTGTAGTACCAGCTACTCAGGAGGCTGAGGCAGGAGAATGCCATGAACCCGAGAAGTAGAGCTTGCAGCGAACTGAGCTTACACCACTGCTCTCCAGCCTGGGAAACACAGTGAGACTCCATCTCAAAAGCAAAACAAACAAACAAAGAATGGTGCTCAACGAAATCAGAGAAGACAGAAGTAAATGGAAAAACATCCCATGCTCATGGATAGGAGGATCCAATATGACAAAAATTACTATACTGCACAAAGCAGTTTACAGATTCAGTGATATTCCTATTAAACTACCAATGAAATTCTTTACAGAGTTAGACAAAACTATTGTAAAATTCATATAAAACCAAAAAAGAGCACAAATAGACAAGGTAATCTTAAGCAAAAACAACAAAGCTTGAGGTATCACGTTACCTGACTTCAAACTATCCTACAAGGCTACAGTAAACAAAACAGCATGGTGCTGATAAAAACAGGCACATAGACAAATGCAACAGAATAGGGAGCCCAGAAATAAATAAGGCTGAACACCTGTGACCATGTGATCATCAACAAAGCTGATGAAAGGATCAATAAGAAAAAGATTCTTTATTCAATAGATGTTGTTCAGACAACTGGTTAGCTATATGTGGAAGACTAAAGCTGCATCCCTTATTTACACCATACACAAATAAATAAATACATAAACTCAAGATTGGTTGAAGACTTAAATATAAAACCTAAACTTATAAAACCTTAGAGGACAATCCAGGCAATACAATTCTGGACATGGGAACAGGCAAAGATTTCATGACAAAAATCAAAGCAATAAAAGCAAACACTGACAAGCAGGATCTAATTATACAAAAGAACTTTTGCATAGCAGAAAAAAGAAGAAAACTATCAATAGTAAACTGAGAACCTAGTGAGTAGAAGAAAACATTTGCAAACTCTGCATTTGAAAAAGATATACTATCCAGCATCTATAAGGAACTTAAATTTACAAAAAAAAAAAAACAAAAAACAAAAAACAAAAAACAAAAAACAACTTCCTTAAAATGTGGGCAAAAGACATGAACAGAAATTTTCAAAGGAAGATATATATATGGCCAACAAATGTGTGGAAAAAAAAGTCAGCATCACTGATCATTAGAGAAATGAAAATTAAAACCACAATGAGATGGCCGGGTACGGTGGCTCAGGCTTGTAATCCCAGCACATTGGGAAATTCAGGCAGGCAGATCACAAGTTGAAGAGATTGAGACCGTCGTGGCCAACATGGTGAAATCCAGTCTTTACTAAAAATACAAAAAGTACCTGGATATGGTGGTGCACACCTGTAATTCCAGCTACTGGGGAGGCTGAAGCAAGAGAATCACTTGAACACGGGAGGCAGAAGTTGCAGTGAGCCCGAGATCATGCCGCTGCACTCCAGCCTGTGGACAGAGTGAGACTCTGTCTGGAAAAAAAAAAAAAAAAAGGAAATCACAATGAGATACCATCTCACACTAGTCAGAATGGCTATAGTTAAAGAGTCAAACAATAAATGCTGGTGAGGTTGTAGAGAAAAGGGAACTTAAACACTGTTGGTGGGAGTGTAAATTGGTTCAATCACAATCACTGTCGAAAGCAGTTGGGCAATTCCTCAAAGAGCTAAAAGCAGAACTATCATTCAATAGATCTGCTCACAAGTCCATTAGTGTGTATATTCCCAGAGAAATAGAAATTATTCTACCATAAAGACACATGCATGCAAATGCTCAATGCAGCCCTATTCACAATAGCAAAGACATGGAATCAACCTAAATACTCTCAGTAACAGATTAGATAAAGAAAATGTACCACATATACATTATGGAATACTATGCAGCAATACAAAAAAGAGATTACATCTTTTGTGGCAACGTGAATGAAGCTGGAGGCTATTATTCTTAGCAAACTAACACAGGAACAGAAAACCAAATACCACGTGTTCTCAGTTGTAAGTGGGAGCTAAATGATAAGAACTTAGAAACTCAAAGAGAAAAACAACAGACATTGGGGTCCATTTGAAGTTAGAAGGTGGGATGAAGGAGAAAAGTAGAAAACATTGCTCTTGGGGACTTGGCTTAATACCTGGGTGATGAAATCATCTGTACAGCAATCCCCTGTGGCATGTGTTTAAGTATGTAACAAACCTTCACAGGTATCCCCAAACTTACTACAAAAATTTTCAAAAGTTAAACCTTAAAAACTCTTAAGAAAAAGCATAAGTAAAAATCTTAGAACATTAAATTTGGTGATAGTTTCTTGACTGTGACACCAGAAGCACCCACAAAATATAAAATAGATAAATTGGACTTGATTAAAATGTGAAACTTTTCTGTTTTTTTTGATATAAAAAACATTCTGTTGTTCATGTTTTTTGATTGAAAAAAACCCTTCTCTACTAAAATTTGTTACAAAAACATGAACAACAGAGTGAAAAGACAGCAAGTGGGAGAAAAGATTCGCAATATATCTGACTAGGTACATAAGGTATAATATAATAAGTAGAATATTGAAAGAAGTTGTAAGCTTAACAACAAAACAAAACAACAACAACATTTATAAAAGGGCAGCAAACAACATTTATAAAAGGGCAGAGGACATGAATCTATATTGGGTCAAGAAGTTTACAGAAAGATGCTCAGTCTCACCAGTCATTACGGACATGCAAATAAAAACCACAACAAGATATCGCATTACATTTATTAGGGTGGCTATATAAAAAACAAAACAACAAAAATGAAAAGAACAAGTACTGGCTAAGATGTGGAGAAAGTGGAATCCTGGTGCATGTCTGGTGAGAATATAAAATGATTTATCGACTGTAGCAAATAGTTTGGCAGTACATCAGAAAGTTCTCCATAGAATTACTCTATGTTCCAGCAACAGGTGGAACAGTTCTATGTGTTCCAACTACAGGTGTATACAAACTAATCAAATACAAGGACTTAAGCTGCAACCTCTGCCTCTGGGGCTTAAGTGATTCTCATCCCTCAGTCTCCCAATTAGTTGGGACTGAAATCATGCACCCCGCCCCCCCCCATGAATTTTTGAATTTTTATTAGAGATGAGGTTTCTCCACGTTGCTCAGGCTGGTCTCGAACTCCTGAGCTTAAGTGACATGCCCGCCTCAGCCTCCCAAAATTTTGGAATTACAGGTGTGAGCCACCATGCCTGGCCTCTGTTGTTTAATCTGAGAATGGCTAGCCAGGCATGGTGGCTCACACCTGTTAATCCCAGCACTTTGGGAGGCCGAGGTGGGTGGATCACCTAAGGTCAGGAATTTGAGACCAGCTTGGCCAACACGGTGAGATGCCATCTCTATTTAAAACACAAAAAATTAGCTGAGTGTGGTCGTGGGCATCTGGAATCCCAGCTACTCAGGAGGCTGAGGCAGGAGAATCGCTCGAACCCCGGAGGCAGATATTGCAATGAGCTGAGATCGTGCCACTGCACTCCAGCCTGGGGGACAAGAGTGAGACTTAATCCCCTCCCCCCACAAAAAAAAAAACACTGCATGCAGAAATGTCTTTCGGTTTTAAAATTTTATTCACGTATGCACTGATACTTTTACATCAATTTTTATAACAGCATCATTTATAGTATAAAATGTAAAAACAAATCCAGATATCTTCTAAGAGATAAATAGATAAAGAAAATGTGGTATATACACACAACAGAATATTATTTAGCCTTAAAATGAATGCAGTGTTGATGGGCGTGGTGGCTCATGCTTATAATCTCAAAGCTTTGGGAGGCAAAGATGAGAGGATCTCTTGAGCCTGAGAGTTTGAGACCAGCCTGAGTGACATAACAAAATCCCATATCTACAAAAAGTACAAAAATTTGCTGGGCTTGATCCTGTGTGCCTTTAGTCCCATCCACAGGGGAGGACCATCTGAGTCAGAAGGATCAGTTGAGCCTGGGGAGGCTGAAGCAGCAGTGAGTCAGGATTGCATTGCTGTGCACTCTAGTCTGGATGACAAAGAGAGAATCCATCTCAGAAAAAAAAAGCAATGCTGATACATGCTACAACATGGATGAATCTTAAAGACATACTATGTAAAATAAGCCAAACACAAAAGGATAAACATTTAATGTCAAATTTTGTGTGTAAAGGAATGTCATATGAGGCTGGCCCATTCTCAGCAGGAGCAGATTGTTGGGATATTAGACTACTGGTGGCTCATTATGTTTACACACCAGGTCATGGCGGGCAAAGTAGGGAGGCAAGTGCTGCTGTGGTGCCCATCTACCCCAGTGATTGTTCTGAGCCTGGGGCTGTTATCTCGTGCCTTCCAAGGCTGAAAATCTGTGTAGATGTAATTCTGTGCCTCATCTGAGGAGCAGAATGTTGCATGGGGTATAAGGAGCAGCAGTGATGATCAGCAATAGCTCTGAGGCTTCCAAATCTGGCTGCCAGTTACTGTCTTTGCAGAGCTCCACACAGGAGATTGGCAACAAGGTGTTAATGGGGTAACACTGTTTCCTCTGGTGAGGTGCAGAACCTTGCTGCTGCCAAAAAGGGCCAGCATTGAAATGAGGTGAGTGCAAGAACAGAAGGTTCTCCAAACCAGTCCAGAGGTGGCTGAGAAAGGCCCTCTGCACAGACACCGCCTTGGCAACTCTAAAGGGTTCTGTCCCATATATTAACACACACACACACATATATACACACACACACATATGAATACACACACGCAGATATAGACATAGAGGTAGATATGTATTCTATTGCTTCTGTTTCTCTGAATAAGTCTAATACAACCTGTAACTAGCAAAAGACTGCATAAGTTATTGAAAACATACTAACAAGAAAAGTCCAGAACCAGATGGTTTCACTGATGAATTGTTTTAAACAGTAAAAGTTGTAACTCCAATTTTTCTCACTCTAAAAATTGCAATTGGTCTATGCAATATGCCAATTCAGTACAATGAATTTTAGGAAAGAACATGAACATCTCAATTAATAGAGAAAAAATTTGACATTATCCAAAGCACTTTTATGATAAGAGCACTTAGTAAACTATATATAGACTAAAACTTTTATATGTACCTCAATAAAAGGTACATATAAAAAACTCAAAACTATCATTACATGCCATGTGGAAAGACTAAAATCTTTCAGGCCAGAATAATTGAGCAACACAAGAAAAGAAACACTACAATTGGAAAACTAACAAGCTTATTTCTACATAGAGATATTATAATTAATATATATATAAAATTAAAATCCTAGAGTAATGATAACACTGTTCACACCAACAATCAAATTCTGCAAAGTTGTATGATACAAGAGCAATACATACACATTCATGAACTATAATTAAGGGACAGGAAATAAATCCACACATGTAATTTTTAACATGGACTTGACAAAGCTGCAGGAACTCTTGGAAACAATTTAATTCATGTATTTTAGCCCAATTTCTTATTTTTATTCTATTTTTATTTATTTATTTATTTTGAGACGGAGTTTCAATCTTGTTGCCCAGGCTGGAGTGCAATGGCGCAATCTCAGCTCGCTGCAACTTCCTCCTTCCAGGTTCCAGCGATTCTCCTACCTCAGGCTCCCCAGTAGCTGGGATTACAACCATGCATCACCAAGCTCATCTAATTTTGTATTTTTAGTAGAGACGGGGTTTCACCAACTGTAACCAAGCCTTTGCCTTGCGTTGCTTTCTCATAAATCTTATAAAAGTCTTTCCTTCATGCCCCTCGGGTGGACCACAAATCACCGCTGGGTGCTTTCCATTTCACCAACCACTGCTGAAATAAACTGGTTAACATTTTAACAAGGACTCCCTTTAATTTTTAACAAGAGCGACTGGGGACCGCATGGGCCACAGCTTCTCCCATGCACACACCAAGTCGGGGTTCTGCCCTGATGACCCACCTGACGTCCTTGAACAATCTGGGGAATACTCGGGACTGTGGGCGCAGAGCAGGGCGCCGCACAGGGACGGGACCGGATGCCACAGGGTGGGAGGCATCAGAGTATTCCTTTTTTCTTCCTTTAAATTACAACATGAGGAAAGTGTTGTGCTCTGTACAAAATTCAAAAGGTACAAAAGAGCATGTTGAAAAGTTAGGTCTCCCTTCCAGACCACCGTATCCCCAGTCACCCCAGGTTCCTTCCCTTTAGGAAATAATGTTACTGGTTTCCCATATGACTTTTCAGAGATTCTGTGCCTGGACAGTATTTATGTATGTGTGCACACTTTTTAAAAGAATATAGTAGTATATTGTGCACACTATTCTGTACCTTTCTTTCTTCACTTAACATATTCGGAGATTATATCACCTTAGTACAGACATCCCCGGTCTTTTTTTTCAGCTGAAATATACATATCATACAATAAAAGTTACCATTTTTAAGTGTATAATCAGAAACGGGTATGGTGGCTTATGCCTGTAATCCCAGCAACTCGGGAGGCTGAGGTGGACAATCCCTTGAGGCAGGGGTTCAAGACCAGCCTGGGAAACAAAGTGAGACCTTAGACTCTAAAAATAAACGTAAATAAAATTTACAATCCCTTGGCTTTTAGCTTATTAACAAGGTTAAGTAACTGCCACCACTGTGGGGGAAGCAGTGATGATAAAGGGAAATCCTACACCCTTTAGCTGTCGCTCTCTCTTCTTTCCTTCTCATCCCCTTGCTGTCACTGGTCTACTTTCTGTCTCTATGGACTTCCATGAAAGGGATCATACAATAATAAAAAAAAGAAATTCCAGGAACATCAGAAATAGATTACACATGTTTCCTGCTTAATAATTTCAAGTCCTATGAAGGTTTAAAACATAATTCTACAAAAAAATTTGACTGAAAAACTTTATGTGCAAAAAGTATCGTGTTAAATGTAAAAAAAAAAGAAAAAGTCTAATTATTTTATGCAGCAATTTTCCTTTTCTTATCAGGACCTAACCTGAAAATTTTAAACTCTATATGCCAACAGCCTCTACTGTAGGTTGGTTTATTGTGTGTACTCATTTTATGGATTCCTTACAAAAACTTTTCCCATAGGAAAATTAGAACATTGCTCAACATATATTGAATTCCCAATTATTACCTTATTTTTCACTTATTTTATGCTTCTGTCTTCTTTAACATGTAGATTACCATGACTGTGTTTACACTTTCTGAATTGTCATATGTCTGTAATTTGTCTGTAATCTTAGTTTCAGTTCTATAACAACATGCTCTAAGAGCGGCACAGTGGCTCATGCGTGTAATCCCCGCACTTTGGGAGGCAGGCACAGATGGATCACGAGTCCAGGAGTTTGAGACGAGCCTGGCCAACATAGTGAAACCCCAACTCTACTAAAAATACAAAAAATTAGCCAGGCTTGGTGGCGTACACCTGTAATCCTAGCTACCCAGGAGGCTGAGGCAGGAGAATTGCTTGAATCCGGGAGGTGGCAGTGAGCCAAGATTGTGCCACTGCACATCAGCCTGGGCAACCCTGAGTGAGACTCTGTCTCAAATAAATAAATGAATAAAATTAAATTAAATAACATGTTCGAATGTATATGTTATACATAAATTATATAATTTACTAAAATATTTGTCTTGTATCCTTCGATTGTAGGCACAATGTTATTAGCATCTCCTTCCAGTTTCCTCAACTTTTACCTGAATAATAGCACAACTTCTTCCCAATTCTGTATTAAATATCAACATTTTATACTGTATTTACTATATATAGTTATTGTATTTAGAAATGTAAGACTTTTCTTCTAAAGGCTAGATTACAGCCTTACCATTTTGTAAGAAAAGCAGCAATGGGCTGGGCACAGTGGCTCACGCCTGTAGTCCCAGCAATTTGGGGTGTCGAGGGGGGCGGATCAGCTGAGGTGGGAAGTTTGAGACCAGCCTGACCAACATGGAGAAAACCCATCTCTATGAAAATACAGAATTAGCCAGGAATGGTGGCGCATGCCTGTAATCCCATCTACTCGGGAGGCTGAGGGAGGAGAATAGCTTGACCCTGGGAGGTGGAGGTAACGATGAGCCGAGATTGCGCTATTGTACTCCAACCTGGGCAACAAAATTGAAACTCCATCTCAAAAAAAAAAAAAAAAAAAAAAAAGCAGCAATGTATCAATGTATCAGTAGCATAATTTAAAACTTTCTCTAGTATTACTTAAGTGATTAGTTGATGGGTGCTGATGAGTTGATGGGTGCAGCACGCCAACATGGCACAAGTATACATATGTAACAAACCTGCACGTTATGCACATGTACCCTAGAACTTAAAGTATAATAATAAAATATATATATATATATTTGAAAAGCTCTTTATGAGTAATTACTATTATGTGTTTTCTTTGAAATGTTGCTGCCCTAACTGTATTTTGGATACAAACTGTATTTAACTGTAATTTGGATTCAAAATTCATGATGTTCATGGATGCACAATTAGAGTTGAAAATTGTAGTTATCTAGAATTCTGTTCTATGTTTATACAGGATTTCATGGGTTAAAGTTTCTCTTCAGTATGTTTTGTATTTATACTTCTGCATTTTTTAGAGGGGGCTCCTCATATCAGTTGTGTTTCTAGTTTCTATTTATTTACTGCGGTTTTGAATTATGGTATTCAAAGCCGAATTTTGGGGGTTAATGTTAATTTTAACTTTGCTTGCAATTTTGTATTTGTGTCTTTCATTTTCATTGACTAATATTTGGATCTTAGTTTATATGTCATAGTGAGAATTATATGATAGATCAAGTGATGAATAGTGCGATTAGAATAAATATTATGGAGAAGTAGTCTAGCTTGAAACTTAGTGATAGTTCTAGTGTTTAGATTGTTGTTCAATGTCAGTTTGAGATAATTATCTCTTGGTCTAGAAAAATAAATAAGGTTATTTGTAAAAAATAAATAACTGATATGAGGCACAATCTCGGCTCACTGCAAACTCCACCTTCCAGGTTCAAGCAATTCTCCTGCTTCAGCCTCCTGAGTAGCTGGGATTAAAGGCATGCAACACCATGACTGGCTAGTTTTTGTATTTTTAGTAGAGATGGGGCCAGGTTGGTCTTGAATTCTTGACCTCAAGTGATCTACACATCTCAGCCTCCCAGAGTGCTGGGATCAGAAGCATGAGCCACCACGACTTGCCCTCAGGTGTCATTTTAAATTTTGCCTGTGGTAAAAATACATAACATAAAATTAGGATCTTAAATATTTTTTCCTATACAGTTTAGTCACGTTAAGTGTATTTACATTGTTATGCAACATAGCTGTAAAACTTTTTTGTTGCAAAACTAAAACTCAATACACATGAAATAAATTAATAATACCCATGTTTCTTACCACCTGGTTCCCAATTAAAAACCATTCCATTTGCTGTTTCTTAGAGTTTCAATACTTTAGATATTACATATAAGTGGCATCATAGAGTATCTCTTTTATTGTGGCTAAGTTTACTTAACATCATGTCCTCAAGCTTTATCTTTATTGTGGATGTTACCGGATTTTCTGCTTTTAAAAGCTGAGTAGTTTTCCATTACTTTTATATTACAAAGTGTATTTATTCATTCATTCAGTAAGGAAACTTGGTTTTGCTTTGAAATATCGGCCTTTGTGAATAATGCTTCAATGCATATAGGTGTTCAAATAACTACCCATATGTGTGAGGTTTGCATTTGTGCTACATTGTGTTTTACTGGAAAACTTATCTGTCTTTATGCCAGAATCAAACTGCTTTTATCACTGTAGCTTTGTAATGTGCTTTCAAATTAGAAAAGGCGAGGTCATTAACATTCTTTCTTTTTTAAAACATTTTTGGTTTCTTTATTGTCCCTTGAGATTCCATATAATTTGTTGGTTGCTTTTTCTATTTCTAAAAAAAAAAAAAAAATGTTTAATTGTAAATGGATTGCATTGAATCAGTAGCTCACTAGGCAGCATGAACATCTTCACAATATTAAGTCTTACAACCCTTGAATATGAAAATGCTAAAAAGTGAGTTAATTTCCATATGTATGTTGATATTAGTTGGGCTTTGTTTTATTAATCCCTTATTCAATTTACATGTTTTGATTGAAAAATTAAGTCCATAAATATTAAAATATATTTTTGAAAGTGAAGAACTTAAACTTTGGCCTCCCAAAGTGCTGGGATTATAGGCTTAAGCCACCACACCTGGCCCATAAAACCTCTTAAAGATTACAATACATTTTAAATTGGTAACAACTTACTTTTTTTTCTTTCTTTTAGTTTTTCTGAGACAGAGTCTCCCTCTGTCGCCCAGGTTGGAGTTCAATGAGACTATCTTGGCTCACTGCAAACCCTGCCTCCCTGGTTTAAGTGATTCCCCTGTCTCAGTTTCCTGAGTAGCTGGGATTACAGGTGTCTGTCACCATGCCCAGCTAATTTTTTTTTTTTTTTTTTTTTTTAGTACACATGGGATTTCACCATGTTGGCCAGGCTGGTCTCAAACTCCTGACCTCTGGTGATCCACCTGCCTCAGCCTCCAAAAATGCTGGGATTTCAGGGGTGAACCACCGTGCCTGGCCAGTAACAACTTAACTTTAGTTGCATACAAACGTTCTTCCTCTTTCCATCTGCCTCAACTTTATATTATTGATGTCACTAATATCTTTTCATATTATATATCATTAACAAATGTTTTTGACTACTTTTATGCTTTTGTTTTTTTTTTAGTTATATAATATATTACATATGTTTTAGGAACCATCATTTGAATTCATCAGAATTTTATTTTTGTGCCTCTATATGTTTTTTCTAGATAATTGTGCACCATCATGTAATTTTGCAATGTTGTTTAATGTAACTTTATTTTTAATGAGAAAAACATTCTTTAGCATTTTTTGTAGGGCAGACCTAGTGGTGATATGCTTTTGTAGTATGTGGTCATCATGAAAGGACTTTACTTTTTCTTCATTTTGATAAATAGTTTATCTGGATGTAGTATTATTGCTTAAAAGTTTTTGTTCTTTCAGCACATTGACTATATTACCCATGTGCCTTCTGGCCGGCAAGATTCCTGCAGCTAAATTCACTGATTATCTCATAGAAGCACCTTTATAAATAAAACATAGCTTTTCTTTTTTTACTTTCAAGATTATCTACTAGTCTGTGACTTTCAAAACTTTGCTTATAATTTTTCTCATTATGAATCTTTTTGTGTTTATCCTAGTTAAAAGTTGTTGAACTTTTTAATTTTTATGTTTTTTTCTTAAGTGTGATCATTTCTCAGGCATTTTTAAAATATTCTTCAACTCCATAATTTGTTTTTACTATTTTTTACCTTATTGTGTATGCTCTCATTTTCCTGATTTTATTTATTTGTCTGTGCTCACATTTTGCTCACTGAGTACCATTTGATAATAATTTTAAAATTTTTCAGGTAATTTAAACACCTCCATTTCTTTAGGGTAGATTTCTGGATATTTATCGCATTTTTCTTATTGGGCCATAATACCCTAATACTTTGTATATATTGTAACTTTTGACTGATTGTATTATATTACATTATATATGTCCATTAAACTTGGGCATTTAAAAAAATTACCCATCACATTTTTACATAGTGGCTTTGTCCAGAGGGAGTCTGACACAAACTCGTTGGCCTAGAAATTCTGAAGGTCTCTCAAACTTTTTTCAAGATTCATTCTCTTTTATTACCTTTGGTCTCAGCCAAACCAAACTGTCATTCAAAGTATATCACCATGTCTTTGAGCATTCTGTGTCACAGCAGACAGGAACCACTCTTTGTAAAAGGCCTGAAAGCCAGAAGTATGAACATACGTTCTATTATTCTTTTCCTTCTTTTTGTATTATTTATTTTATTTTTTTGAGATGGAGTTTCACTGTTGTTGCCCAGGCTGTAGTGCAGTGGTGTGATCTCAGTTCACTGCAACCTCTGCCTCCTGGGTTCAACAGAGTCTCCCGTCTCAAGTAGCTGGGATTACCAGCATGCGCCACCACACCCAACTAATTTTGCATTTTTAGTAGAAACAGGTTTTCCACATGTTGATCAGGCTGGTCTCAAATTCCCGACCTCAGGTGATCTGCCCATCTTGGCCACCAAAGTGCTGGGATTACAGTTGTGAACCACCACATCCGGCCACAAACATTTCTTCTTGTGAATGTGGAGGACATGCGTGTGCCTGACAAAAAGTTTTAGACTTTAAAAAAATGTTTATATGGGGATGCATGATAATCTAACCACTGATACCTACAAGAAATAATCATGAAATTTTGTCAGCTGTGAAGCAACAGCACCCAACAGTATTAATAGCCTGTATGAAGTGCATTTTCCCACTGAGTTCTCCAAAAAAGTCCTCAGTGCAGAGATGAGAACACACAGGCTTTGCAATTCAAAAGGCTGCTGAACAGCACATGGGTCAGAACTAAGAACCTTCCACAGAGAGGACTGCGTGACATTCCCTCTAAATTACCTGAAACACAGTGGCTTCTGATATTGAGTGTAAGAACCTGGAGAAACCTTATTGCCTCTCCATTTTGGAGACAGTGAACAGGGCGAGACAGACAAGACAGATAACCTGAGGAACAGACAACTTATATCCAAATTTAAAATTACATCTAAAGGTGACTCAAACATATCAGTTGAAAAGCTGGAAATAAAAGGAACAATGTGTTTTTATTTGCCCCACAGACATGAGATTGTCAAAAAATTCAAAGAATGTTAACATCCAGGGAAGCCTGGGTCCAGAGAAGCAGCTATATTCAGGGACTATTGATAGCAATGTACTA
>NC_037678.1:36666620-36715892 GCF_003255815.1 Theropithecus gelada | reverse complement strand
GAATTCTTGACCTCAAGTGATCTACACACCTCAGCCTCCCAGAGTGCTGGGATTAGAAGTGTGAGCCACCACAACCTGCCTTCAGGTGTCATTTTTAATTTTGATTGCGGTAAAAATACATTAAAAAATTTAGAATCTTAAATATTTTTTCTTATACAGTTTAGTCATGTTAAGTGTATTTACATTGTTATGCAACACAGCTGTACAACATTTTTATTGCAAAACTAAACCTCAATACACATGAAATAAATTAATAATACCCATGTTTTTTACCACCTGGCTCCTGATTAAAAACCATTCCATTTTCTGTTTCTAAGAGTTTCAAGGCTTTAGATATTACATATAAGTGGAATCATAGAATATCTCTTCTATTGTGGCTAAGTTTACTTAGCATCATGTCCTCAAGGATTATCTTTACTGTGGATGTTGCAAGATTTTCTGCTTTTAAAAATTGAGTAGTTTTCCATTACTTTTATATTACAAATTGTATTTATTCATTCATTCAGTGAGGAAACTTTGTTTTGCTTTCAAATATCGGCCTTTGTGAATAATGCTTCAATGCATATAGGTGTTCAAATAACTATTTACCCATATGTACGAGGTTTGCATTTGTGCAACATTGTGTTTCACTGGAAAACTTATCTGTCTTTATGCCATAATCAAACGTTTTTATTACTATAGCTTTGTAATGTGCTTTGAAATTAGAAAAACTGAGGTCACTAACATTGTTTCTTTTTAAAAACATTTTTGGGTTCTTTGCTGTCCCTTGCAGTTCCATATAATTTGTTGGTTGCTTTTTCTATTTCTAAACAAAAAAAAATTGTTAATTGTAAATGGATTGTATTGAATCTGCAGCTCACTAGGCAGCATGAACATCTTCACAATATTAAGTCTTACAACCCTTGAACATGAACGTGCACAAAGGCGAGTTGTTTAATTTCCATATATATGTTGATATTTTTGTTTTCTTCTGTTATCAATTTCTAGTTTTATTCCATTTTTTATCAGAAATAATACTTTAAGATTTATATTTTTAAAAAATTGTTAAGTCTTCTTTTGTGGCCTAATATGTGGTGTATCTAGGAGAATGTTTTATGAGCTATTGAGAAAATTGTATGTTTTGCTGGTGTTGTGTATTCTGTATATGCCTATTAGGTCTAATTTTTCTCTAGGGTTTTCAAACCTTTTGTTTCCTTATTAATACTTTGGCTAGCTTTGTTAATTATTATTAAAAGTTTGAATTAAAGTATTCTACTATTATTATTTTTCTGTCTATTGTAATAATTATTTCAATGTTTGCTTTATACATTTGGGAACACTGGTGTGAGAATTATACATATACATATACACTCATATATATAAAATAAAATTTCATAAGCTCTCAGTGAATGAGCCCTTTTATTATTATTTAATGGCCTTCTTTGTCTCCTGTGACAGTATAGACTTAAATCTTATTTTATGAACTATGACTAAAATGTATTTTGCCTAACACAGTTATGAGCAGCACTGCTCTCATTTGATTACCATTTACATCAAAAGTCTATTTTCTTTTTTATATTTTGAGATGGAGTTTCACTCTTGTTGCCAAGGCTGGACTGCAATGGTGGAATCTCAACTCACAACAACCTCCATCTCCCAGGTTCAAGCCATTCTCCTGCCTCAGCCTCTGGAGTAGTTATGATTACAGGCTTGCACCACCACTCTCGGCTAATTTTTTCTTGTATTTTTAGTAGAGAGAGGGTTTCTCCAGGATGGTCAGTCTGGTCTTGAACTCTGGACCTCAGGTGATCTGCCCGCCTCAGCCTCACAACCTGCTGGAATTACAGGCGTGAGCCACTGCACCCGGCCCCCAAACGTCTATTTTTATTTTGCTACTTTCAGTCTACCTTGACATTAGATCTAAAGAGAGTCACTTATGGAGGGGATAAAGTTCGACTTTGTTTTATTAAACCCTCTATTCAATTTACATGTTTTGATTGAAAAATTAAGTCAATAAATATTAAAATAGGTTTTCTAAAGTGAAGAACTTAGTTTTGTCATTGTTTTCTCTGATTTTTATAGTTATGTGGCTGCCTTTACCCACTCTGTTTAATCTTCCTTTTTGTGTTGATTTTTGTAGTGACATGATTTAATGTATATTTTTTTGTGTGTATGTATGTATCTCTTTGAATATTTTCCTTGTGGTTGCTAAAATCTTTCTTTCTTTCTTTTTTTCTTTTAGACAGAATCTCACACTGTAGCCCACACTGGAGTACAGTGGCATGATCTCAGTTCATTGCAACCTCTGCCTCCTGAGTTCCAATGATTCTGCTTCCTCAGCCTCTCCAGGAACAGGGATTATGGGCGCCCACCACCACGCCCGGCTAATGTTTTGTATTTTTAGTAGAGATGGGGTTTCACCATGTTGGCCAGGTTGGTCTCAAACTCCTGACCTCGGGTGATCCACCTGCTTTGGCCTCCCAAAATGCTACGATTTCAGGTGTCAGTCACCGTGCCGGGCCAGTAACAACTTCATTTTAGTTGCATACCAACATTCTTCCTCTTTTTATCTGCCTCAACTTTATATTATTGATGTCACTAACATCTTTTTATATTGTATATCATTAACAAACTTTTTTTGACTATTTTTACGCTTTTGTTTTTTTTAACTGTATAACATATTACATATGTTTTATGAACCTTCATTTAAATTCATCAGAATTTTATTTTTGTGCCTGTATATATCTTTTCCAGAGAGTTATGTACTTTCATGTAATTTTGTAATGCTGTTTAACATCACTTTATTTTTAATGAGAAAATCTCTCTTTAGCATTTCTTGTAGTGCAGGCCTAGTGGTGATACACTTTTGTAGTATGTGGTCATCATGAAAGGACTTCAATTTTCTTTATTTTGATAAGTAGTTTATCTGGATATAGTATTATTGCTTAAAAGTTTTTGTTCTTTCAGCACATTGATTATATTACCCATGTCCCTTCTGGCCGGCAATATTCCTGCAGGTAGATTCACTGATTATCTCACAGAAGCACCATTATAAATAACACGTAGCTTTTCTTTTTTGGCTTTCAAGATTATCTACTAGTCTGTGACTCTAAAAATTTTACTTATAATTTTTCTCATTATGAATCTTTTTGTGTTTATCCTAGTTAAAAGTTGTTGAAATTTTTAATTTTTATGTTTTCTTTCTTAAGTGTGATCATTTCTCAGGCATTATTTCTTTTTATATTCTTCAACTCCATATTTTGCTTTTTACTATTTTTTATATTATTGTGTATGTTCTCATTTTCCTGATTTTATTTGTCTGTGCTCATGTGTTCTCACTGAGTATCATTTAGATAACTATTTTAAAATTTTTTAGAATTTATATTTATACTTCTCTATTTCTTTAAGGGAGATTTGTGGATTTATCTTATTTTTCTTATTGGGTCATAATACTCAAATACTTTGTATTTATTGTAAATTTTGGCTGACTTTATTATATTACATTATATATGTCCATTAAACTTGGGATTTAAAAAAATTACCGGTGACACTTTTTACATAGTGGCTTTGTGCAGAGGGAGTCTGACACAAACTCGTTGGCCTAGAAATTCTGAAGGTCTCTCAAACCTTTTTTCAAGGTTCATTTTCTTGTATTACCTTTGGTCTCAGCCAAACCAAACTGTCATTCGAAGTATACCACCATGTCTTTGAGCATTCTGTGTCACGGCAGACAGGAACTACTCTTTGGAAAAGGCCTGAAAGCCAGAAGTATGAACATACGTTCTACTATTCTTTTCCTTCTTTTTATTCTATTTATCTTATTTTTTTGAGACAGAGTTTCACTCTTGTTGTCCAGGCCGGAGTGCAGTGGTGCGATCTCAGCTAACCACAACCTCTGCCTCTTGTGTTCAATGGATTCTCCTGTCTCAGTCTCCCAAGTAGCTGGGATTACCAGCATGCACTGCCACATCCAACTAATTTTGCATTTTTAGTAGAAACGGGTTTTCCCCATGTTGGTCAGGCTGGTCTCGAACTCCCAACCTCAGGTGATTCGCCCGTCTTGGCCTCCCAAAGTTCTGGGATTACAGACATGAGCCACCACATCCAGCTGCAAACATTTCTTCTTGTGAATGTGGAGGACATGCATGTGCCTGACGAAAACAAAAAAAAACTTTTACACTTAAAAAAAATTTTATATGGGGGTGGGTGATAATCTCACCACTGATACCTACAAGAAATAATCATGAAATTTTGTTGTCTGTGAGGCAACAGCACTCAACAGTATTAATAGCCTGTATGAAGTGCATTTTCCACTGAGTTCTCAGTGCAGAGATGAGAATACATAGGCTTTGCAATTCAAATGGCTGCTGAACAGCACATGGGTCAGAACTAAGAACCTTCCACAAAGAGGACTGCGTGACATTCCCTCTAAGTTACCTGAAACACGGTGGCTTCTGACATTGAGTGCAAGAACCTGGAGAAGCCTTATCGCCTCTCCATTTTGGAGACAGCAAACAGGGCAAGACAGACAAGACAGATAACCTGAGGAACAGAAAACCTATATCCAAATTTAAAATTACATCTAAAAGGTGACTCAAACATATCAGTTGAAAAGCTGGAAATAAAAGGAACAATGTGTTTTCATTTGCCCCACAGACATGAGGTGTCAAAAAATTCAAAGGAAGTTAACATCCAGGGAAGCCTGGGTCCAGAGAAGCAGCTATATTCAGGGACTATTGATAGCAATGTACTAGCCACAGACATTGTGGAAAGTTGTCTGGCCATAGCTATAAAAATTTTACATATGTGTATCCTTTCACCCGGTAATCACTTTCCTGGGAATCTACCATCAACAGGGGGTTAATGCATATTAGATTCTAAATTGTGTCTCCTTTCCCAAATTTATATGTTGATATTCTAATATTTATATGGTGATATTCTAAGGCATATATAATGTAATTGGCCTCAAATTCTGATGCTTTTTCTTAAAGCCTGTCACTATCATCTGCTTGCATGTCAACTCATTGGCTGTGAAGTTGAGCTGAGTGGAAAGTCCACCTTCTTAGTGAAGCACTTGAAGCTGTCCATCTTGCTCTCCCATTCCTAAAGTTTCAGTGTGTCACCCAGGGGGTGGACTCAGGGCCAGGAAGAATCTGGCACTCATCATCTCAGCCTTCCTCTTGCCCTGTCTCCAGACTGTCTCTTCAGTGCTGGTGGCGCACATCAGGAAATGACAAAAGATGTGACACTGTGTCTGCACCCAGAAGCTGGCCGTGTGTTTCATCGACTAGATTGGGCCCTTTCTGCACTTGAACACAGATGCCACTTCACCACAGATGCCTTCCACACTGGCAGTGAGCTCTTCGCCAATCAGCCCAGGCAGGACCTGGACCCACTCGTGGACCTGTTAGTACTGTCTCAGGGACACCAGGCCAACATCCTGGACATCATCCACTTACTCAAGGAAGCTCTTACCAGAGTCCTCCTCAAGATGGCCTGTGGTCTACGTCTTGGCATCCAAGAAGCCCCCAGTGCTGTAGAAGCCCTGAGGCATGGAAGGGAGCCCCAAAGGCAGTGCACACCCTGCTCCTGAGCCTGCTGCTCATTTCCTCTATGTGGTTCCATTTGCAGCACATTTGTTGCACTGAGGTCTGTGCATGCCAGGCAAGACCAAGCTGGTTCAAAGAGCAACCAGCCACCTCTGCAAAGGCGTACCAGCAGGAGGTGGACCAGCCACCAACCTCACTCACTGCCTGTCAGGGTAAATCAGTTAGTCTGCCCTGGAGGTAGGGCCCCAGAGCCGTCTGCTTTTCCTCAGGCCTCCACTCCATCAACTGACAGGTGGTGGTCACTCACACTGTGGGAACCTGGCCATCCCTTTGTTTCCTTGAGTGGTTGAAGTTGACGGCTTCTCCACCTGCTCCTGGCACACCTTTTCAGAGGTGGCTGATTGCTCTTTGAGCCAGCTTGGCCTTGCCTGGCCTGCACAGGCCCCAGGTACTGACAAGCTGCACCGAGTGAGCTTGTCTGTTCTTGGGCCAAATTCTAAATCTAGCCAGGGCCACAGAAGGCTGAGTCCCCTGGGTAGTAATCCTGGCTGCGGCAGGGAGGCCCATGGTGCCCCTCCCCACTCAGGGCCCAGGATGAGGTCTGACAGGGACAGGACCCTTTAGGTATGGGACTTGTGCTCCAGGAGGGGGCCTCTGTCATACAGGTTGGGTGAAAAGATGTATGGCATGCTGCTGGCTGCCAAGGCTGTTGCAATGCATGTTCACCCTTCCCTCCAGGGACTTCAAAGTGACCAGCTTCCCCTTTCGGAATGGCTTCCCAAGGCCCAGGAGCCATCTGGGGCTGCAGAGCAGCTGGCTGCATGCTGCCTTGGCTTTTTCCATGCTCTGCTGGTCATTACTCACCAAGGGGGGTCAGATGCAGGCACCAGGCATGGCGGTTGTCTCTGGATCTGCTTCTTGGTTATCATGGAGCTGGACTGGGCCTGATGACAGGGCCCTGATGGGGTTATCCTGGGTGGTCACAGGGGTGATCAGAGAAGATGCAGAATGGAATAGCTGCGAGGATGAGTGAGATGACTGTCAGCACAGAACAGGCATCCGGTGAGTGCTCAGGGATCACCCTGAATAGCTGCCCAGAGTACCACCCACCTGATAGTGACTGTCCCTAAGCCAGGAGGGAGAGAAGAGAGCAGCTCCCACTCACCTGAGTCTGATCATTCAGTTGTGCTGAGATGTGCCTCTCACCTAGGAAATGGTCCTTCATGCAGAGCCACTCACAGACACTGCTGTGTGTCTCTTACTGCTCCACAACACAGAGGCAATGGGGTTCAGCAACACTGACATTGTAGGGTGACACAACCCACCACAACGAGAGCCTGCTTGGGTCAACAGGGCCCAGGGTCAGTGTCCTCTTTCCCGTGAACTGACATATGTGCATGAAATGGGTTTGTGCATGAGTGTGTGCCTGTGTGTATGTGCACGCTTATCTGTGTGTTTGTCTTGCTTCTCTGGACAGGCCTAGCTTCTCCACTCACAGGTACACCCATGTCCTCTGTCACCTTAGAGCATTAGAGTCTCTACAGGTGCTTCCTAGTCTCTGCCCTCCCCACCCATGGTGGTCCTGGGGATGCAGACAGAGGAGAGGCAGTGGGTAGAGCAGAGAGGGCTTGCACCCTCTCTAGGTGGAACACAGGTTATTTGTAAAGTTGCAGGTCTGCCAAATAGTACTGGATTCAACACATCTTCTCACCTTCTCTTTCTGGCCACCCTCCAGGGTGCCCTGACTCACCTTCCCTGCAGATGGAGACAAGGAGGATCCACAGACAAACCCCCTGCCTGAGGTCACATAGTGGCCAGTTGGCCAGGTTCCTACTGACCAGCCACCCCTGATCAGGTTCCCATTGATGAGGCCCCTCATGACCACTCCTCCATTGACCAGTTCCCACTGACCAAGTCCCCACTCACCATGACTTCCTAACCAGACCCGCACTTAATAGGCCTCATGGGCCAGACCCCACTGACCAATTTACAACTGACCTGGTCCCCACTGCCCAGGCTCCCACTGACAAGACCGCAATTTACAAGGTTGCCGCTCACCTGACCCCCACTGAACAATTCTCCATGGATCAGTCTCCAGCTGACCAAGCCCCGTCTGACCAGGCCCTCACTGAACAGGCTCCAAGGCACTAAGGCCCCACACTGACTAGACCCCTAGTATACTGTATAGGCCCCTCCAACCAGTTCTTCATTGTTTAGGATCCAACTGATCAGGCCCCCTAATAAGGCCACCACTGACCAGATCCCCCCACTGACCAAGCTTCCAATGACTAGGTCGACAGGTCCCCACTGTTGAGGCCTTTACTGAGGAGGCCATCACTAACCAGGATCCTGCTGATCAGGTCCCAGCTGACTAGGTCCTGATGACCAGGTCATCTCTGACCATGGTCCACTGACCAGACCCCTGAGCAGCAGTGCTCAAAGTCTCATTACAATGTCCCCATCAGCTCACAGACCCTCTCTCCGTGCATGTGTACCTAGAGGTCAGTCCCTGGGTTTGTTTTGGGGACACTGCCTTTCCTCCAAGACACAGGGAGAGTCAGTCTCAGGCTCCAGGTGCCCAGCTCCACACTCACCCCAAAGGCCCTCTGGACCCATCTCAAAGGAGACAGTGAGGTGGCCTGGCACTGCCTGGACATGCCATCCACCCTATTTCTGAGTGTCAGAGTGCGAGGAAGGGAGGGACGTTTGGCAGACGAGACACCTTGTGCTGCTGGGTCTCCCAGGGCCCTTCCCACAGAGCCCCAATCTAAAGACACGGCACAGAGGCTACACGAAGACTAATCCATGAGGACTGTCCCCAGACAGCCACAAGGCCCTTTGCTGGTTTCTTGGTACCTCAGTGGATGTGGCAGTGGTTTTTCTGTTGGGGACCAGTGAGCACACACTGGGGAGGGCACGCCTGTGCTTCCTCAGTGTCTCTGCCACTGCTTCTAAGAAAAATTACTCATTCCAGGGTTGGGGCAGAGAAAATACAAGATTAGCATCGAACATCTTGTGCCAGAAAGTAAAAGAGTGCCAACAGAGTAACGGGGACAAATCAAAGAGACAAAGTCAGCTTGAAATGTCTTAATCTTGGGGAACTGGAGCACCGAATCATGAGCTTTCCCTTGGCCCTTATTTATTGGTTTTATTTCTCCATGTAGAACAAAGAAGAGATAAGAAAATAATCATCTGGCAACCACCATAGTAAGAATTTTTCAAACACAAGGCATCCATGAAATGCTAAATCTAGTGGGTTCTGAGGAGTAACCAGATATTTACAGGGTCTAAAAGTATCTCCATACAAAATACGGTTGAACTACAAAAAGAAAACCATGACATCAGCATTGACAAACCTGGCAGGTACTCCTTCACTCTCCTAAGCAATAAAACTATAAAATGCAAATAAGCCTTCGATGACCTTTACTAAATTATCAATGATGAATTGGTTGTTTGACTATTTAAAGAGCTGACATTTGGGCAATTTGAGTATGGCAAACTCAATAATAATAGTTTCCATATGCAAGATCCACTTAAAACTTAAGGAGGCTAAAAAAAAAATCATTTAAAATACCCTATAAATTATCGTCATATACATGATACAAAAATATCCTACTTCAGTAAATATTGTAATGTTACTTGTATAATATTGTAACATTGCAATATTACTATACAGCATTACAATACTGTAATGCCAGAAATGCACCATAGAGAAGCGTTTCTGGCCTGTCCAGCGATGAAAATGCCTTCCCATCAGTGCCAGCGCTGGGCCACGGCTATGCTGTGGTCCTTTTTTCGAACCAAGGGTGCATTTCGGGCCAGTTATGGGTACCACAAAGAGGGCAGGCAGCTCCTGTGGGGATAGTAAGGATAGTAAGGAAAGGCACAGGGAAAACAGTGCCTTTCCATAAGGCCCTGTGCTAGGCCCCAGGGACCCTGATGTCCCTGGTTCAAACCCAGGGTGCCTCTCGGGCCCACTAGTGGTACATCAAAGCAGACAGAATTCCCCTGAGGGGAAAGTAAGTTTTGAGGGAGGGGATGGGAACCTGTGTAGGAAAGAAACCAAAAACACACTGGCAGGGAGCTTTCCTGCATCACCAAGGGATGAAACTACCTTCCCATCAGACACTGTGCTGGGTCCCAGGGACCCGGCATACTGGTTTCCAGACCACAGTGCATCTTGGGCCTGGTAGTGGTACGACAAAGATGGCATAAGGTCCCTGAGGGGAAAGTGAGGTTTGAGTGAGGGGAGATAGGGTGCCTGTGGCAGATAAGATAAATAACGCATTACCGAGACACGTTCCTGGGACATCCCTGGAAGAATGTGCCTTCCCATCAGCCCCTATGCTGCTACCTGGAGACCTTTATGTCCATGGTTCAGACCCGGTTTGTTTCTTGTGCCCACTAGGGGTACCACAAACCTGGCAGAAGGCCCCTGAGTGTAAGGTAAGGTGCAGGGAGAAGAGGCAACTGAGGGAGAGAAAAGACAACCCACTGCTGAGAAGCAGGGCATGTGTCCCCCATGTATGAAAGAGCCGTATAATCAGCCCCTGTGCAGCACCCCAGAGACTTTGTCATCCCTGGTTCAATTAAAGGGTGTGTGTTGGGTTCCCTAGGGGTACCCCAAAGTGGGCAAAAGGCCCCTGAGGGAAAGGTAAACTCTGAGGGGAGGGAAAATGGGGCACTGCTGTCACAAATAAAAGAAAGAAAATCGTGCCACTGAGAAGCATTCCTTTGACCACCACGGATGAAAGTGCCTTCCCATCGGTCCATGTGCTGGGCCCCGGGGAACTTGGCATCGATGGTTCAAAACGAGTGTGCATCTCAGGCCCACTAGCGATACTCCAAAATGTACAGAAAGACCCTGAGGGGAAGGTGAGGTTAGAAGGAGTGCATATGAGGCTCTTGTGGCAGAAAAAGAAAAAAACCGCGCCATGGAGAAACGTTTCTGGCCTCTTCAGGGATGAAAGTGCCTTCCCATCAGTACCAGTGTGGGCTGCAGGTATGCTGGGGTCCCTTCTTTGAGCCAAGGGTGCATTTCGGGCCCATTATGGGTACCACAAAGAGGGCCGGCAGCTCCTGTGGGGATAGAAAGGTTGGAGTGAGGGGAGGTGAGGCACATGTGGCAGGAAAAAAAAAAAAACACGCCTCCAAGAAGTGTTCCTGGTTCTCCACGGATAAAATTCCCTTCCCGTGAGCCCCTGTGCTGGTACCTGAAGACCCTGGCATCCCTGGTTCAAACCCAGGGTGTGTCTCGGGTAAGGTAGGGGTATCACAAATCTGAGAGAAGAACCCTGATTAGAAGATAAGGTTTGAGGGAGGGATGGTGAGGCACCTGTTGCAGGAAAAAAAAAAACCCTCCGCCGAGAAGCAGGGCATGGGTAGACACATACCAAAATACCTTCCCATCAGCCCCTGCGCTGAGCCACGGGGACCCAGCGGACACTATTTCAAATGTAGCATGCATCTCGGGAATGCAAAAGGTACCCCAAAGTGAGCAAAAGTCCCCTGAGGGGAAGGTAAATAGTGAGGGAGGTGAGGAGGTCCACCTGTGGCAGAAAATAATAATTGCAACACCGAGAGGTTATCCTGGGTCCCCCACAGAGGAAAGTGCCTTCCCATTAGCCCTGGCGCTGGGCCCTGAGAACACTAGAGTCCCTGGTTCGAACACAGACTGTGTTTTGGACCCACTAGTGGTACAAAAATGCATCAAGAAGGCCCCTGAGGGGAAGGTAAGGATGAGGGCGGGGAGGTGTGTTACTTGTGGAACAACAACAAAAAAATAGTGATGCCAAGAAACGTTCCTTGTCCCCCATGGAAGAAAGTGCCTTCCCGTCAGCGCTTTCGGTGGGCCCCGGGGACCATGGCATTTCCTGTTTGAACCCAGGGTGCATCTCAGCCCAACTTGGGGTACCCCAAAGCAGGCAGAAGGCAACTGAGGGGATGGTGGCTTTTGAGGGAGGGGAGCTGGGGCACTGGTGGCACCCAATAAGAAGAAAAAATGCACCACTGAGGAGCATTTATAAGTCTAACACGGAAAACAGTGCCTTCCCACAAGGCTCTGTGAAAGGCCCCAGGGATCCTGGCGTCCCTGATTTGAACCCAGGATGCATCTCGGGCCCACTAGTGGTACCACAAAACAGACAGAAGACCCCTGAGGGGAAGGTATGTTTTGACAGAGGGGATGTGACACAACTGTGTCGGAAAAAAAACCAAAAACACACTGACAAGAAGTGTTCCTGGGTCCCCTGGGATGAAACTGCCTTCCCATCAGCCCCTGTGCTGGGTGCAAGGGAGCTGGCATCCCTGTTTCCAGACCACGGTGCCTCTCATGTACAGCAGTGGTACAAAAAAGAGGGCATAAAGCCCCTGAGGGGAATGTAACTTTTGGGGGAGGGGAGTTGGGGCACCTGTGGCCAAAAAGATAAAAAAGCCACTACCAAGAAGAATCACTGGGTCATACCCAGATGAATGTGCCTTCCCGTCAGCCCCTGGGCTGCTACCCAGAGACCCTTTTGTTGCTGGTTTGGATCCTGGGTATTTCTCGTGCCCACTAGGGATACCACAAACCTGGCAGAAGGATCCAGAGTGGAAGGTAAGGTGAAGGGAGAAGAGGCAACTGAGGGAGAGAAAAAATACACACCGCTGAGAAGTGGGGCCTGTGTCCCCAACATATGAAAGTGCCTTACACTCAGCACCTGCACTGTACCCCGGGGACTCTGGCATACCTGGTTCGAATACAGGGTGTGTCTTGGGTTCCCTAGGGGTACCCGAAAATGGGCAAAGGTCCCTGAGGGAAAGGTAAACTGTGAGGGAGGGGAAGTGGGATACCGCTGACAGAGAAAAAAGAAAGAAAATTGCGCCACTGAGGAGCTTTCCTGGGTCCACCACAGATGAAAGTGCCTTCCCATCAGTCTGTGCACTGGGCAGTGGGGACCCTGGCATCTATGGTTCGAAACCAGGGTGTGTCTAGGGCCCACTAGGGGTACTAAAAAGCAGACAAAAGGCCCCTGATGTAAAGGTAATATTTGAGGGAGGGGATGTGGGACACATGTGTCAGAAAAAGAAAACAACATTGCATTGGTGAGAAGCGTTCCTGGGTCCCCCAGGGATGAAGTTACCTTCCCATGAGCCCCTTCACTGGGTCCCAGGGCCCCTGGCGTCCCTGGTTCAAATACAGGGGGCGTCTTGGGCTCTCTAGGGGTACCCCAAAGTGGGCAGAAGGCCCCTGAGTGGAAGGTAAGCTGTGAGGGTGTGGAGGTGGTACACTTGTGGTAAAAAAATAAAAAGGAGAAAATCGTGCCCCTGAGAAGTGTTCCTGGGTCAACCATGGATGAAAATGCCTTCCCATCAGTCCCTGAGCTGGGACCTGGGGACCCTGGCATCCCTAGTTGGAACCAAGGGTTCATCTCTGACCTGCTAGACATTAAACAAAGTGTGCAGAAGGACCCTTAAGGAAAGGTGAGGTTTGAGGGGTGGAGATGGGAGCAACCATGTCGAAAAAGGAAAAGCGTGCTGATGAGAAGTGTTCCTGGGTCCCTGAAGGACGAAACTGCCTTCCCATCAGCCCCTGCACTGGTACCTAGACACTCTGGTGTCCCTGGTTCGAACACAGTGTGCTACTCGAGCCTGCTAGGTGTGCCACACATTGGGCAGAAGGCCCTGATTGGAAGATAAGGTTTGAGGGAGGGAAGGTGAGGCATCTGTGGGAGAAAAAAAAATGCACCGCCGAGAAGTGGGGCCTGGATGGCCCATGGACGAAAGTGCCTTTCCTTCCACAACTGCGCTGGGGAACAGGTACCCGGGTGTCCCTGGTTCGAATCCAGGGTGCATCTCAGGACCGCTAAAGGTACCCCAATGAGGACAGAAGACACCTGAAGGTACTGTAAATAGTGAGGGAGGAGAGGAGTTGTACCTGTGGCAGAAAAAGAAAATCGCACTACTGAGAAGCTTTCCTGGGCCCCCCATGGAAGAAAGTGCCTTCCCATCAGCCCCTGCATTGGGACTTAGGAACCCTGGGGTCTGTGGTTCAAATCCAGGGTGCGTTTGGGGATCACAAGTGGTACCTGAAAGCAGGAAGAAGGCCCCTGAAGGGAAGGGAAGGTTTGAGGGTGAGGAGGTGGGTTAACTGTGGTATTACAAAAAAGAATAAACGCACTGGTGAGAACCATTCCTTGTCCCCCATGGAAGAAAGTGCCTTCCCAACAGCCATTGTGCTGGGTCCCGGGGACCGTGGCCTCCCAGGTTGAAAACTAGGGTGAGTCTTGGGCTCAGTGTGGGTACCCAAAAGCAGGCAGAAGGCTCCTGATGAGAAGGTAATGTTTGAGGAAGAGGAGCTGGGGCACTTGTGGCAGAAAGAAATAAAAGCAATGCACCACTGAGAAGTGCTCCTGGGTCCCACATGGGCAACAGTGCCTTCCCATCAGCCATTGCACTAAGTCCTGGGGATGCTGGCCTCCCTGGGTCGAACCAAGGATGTGTCTTGGGCCCATTATATGTATCCCAAAGTAGGCAGAAGACACCTGATTGCAAGATAAGGTTTGAGGGGAGGGATGTGAGGTACTTGTGGCAGAAAACAAAGAAAAACATGACACCGAGAAGCGGGACCTGGGACACCCTTGAAAGAAAGTGCCTTGCCATCAGCCTCTGCGCTGAGCCCCAGGGAACCAGGCGTCCTTGTTTCAAACCCAGGGTGGGTGTGTTTCCGGGCCCTCTAGTGGTACCACAAAGAGGGCAGAAGGCATCAGAGGGATGAGTAAGGTTTGAGGAAGGGGCAGTTGGGCATCAGTGGCAGAAACCAAAAGAAATGGACTACCGAGAAGCATGTCTGATTACCCCCGGACAAACGCACCTTCCCATCAGCCCCTGCGTTGCTACCTGTAGATCATTATGTCCTTGGTTCAGACACTGGGTGTTTCTCGTGTCCACTACGGGTACCACAAATCTGGTAGAAGGCCCCTGAGTGGATGGGAAGTTGTAGGGAGAAGAGGCAAATGAGGGAAAGTAAAAAAAATGCAGAGTGTGTCTAAGGCCAGGTAGGGGTACCACAAATCGGAGAGAAGGCCCCTGTTTGGAAGACAAAGTTTGAGGGAGGGATGGTGAGGCACCTGTTGGAGAGAAAAAAACTGTGAGTGTGAATTTGAGTGAGTGTGAGTATGTGAGTGTGTGTGAGTGTTTGTGTGAATGAGTTTGTGGGTGTGAGTGTGTGTATGTGAGTGTGCATGAGTGAGTCTGAGTGACTGTGTGTGAGTGAGTGTGCAAGTGTGAGTGTGTGTGTGAGTGTGAGTGTGTGAGGGTGAGGGTGAGTGAAAGTGTGAGTGATTGAGAGTGTGAGTGTGAGTGGGGATGAGTGTGTGAGTGAGTTTGTGAGTGAGAATGTGACTGAGAGTGAGATTGTGAGTGTATGTGAGTGTGCATGTGGGTGACTGTGTGTGAGTGTGAGTGAGTGTGTGTGAGGGAGAGTGTGAGTGTAAGTGTGTATGAGTGAAACTGAGTGTTAGTGTGTGTGTTTGTGAGTGTGAGNGTGTTTCTTGTGTTCACTAGGGTTACCACAAACCTGGCAGTAGGCCCCTTAGTGGAAAGTAAGGTGCAAGGAAAAGAGGCAACTGAGGGAGACAAAAAAAAAAAGTTGCATCCTGGGCCAGGAAGGGGTATCACAAATCGGAGAGAAGGCCCCTGTTTGGAAGATAAGGTTCGGGTTACCTGTGGTATTAGAAGAAAAAATAAAAAAGGGCTGTCAAGAAGCATTCCTTGTCCCCCACGGAAGAAAATGCCTTCTCAACAGCCCTGCAATGGGACCCAGGGTCCATGGCCTACCCAGCTCGAAACCAGGGTGCCTCTTGGTAACACTTCCTTATTCCTGAAATAAGGAAGAAGGCACCAGAGGGGAAGTTAAACCTTGAGGAAGGGGAGCTGGTGCACTTGTGGCAGAAAAAATAAAAGAAAATCACACCATTTAGAAGTGTTCCTGGGTCCCACACGGACAACAATGCCTTCATATCAGGCCCTGCAAAGGCCCCTGGGGACCGTGGCATTCATGGTTTGAAATCAGCATGTGTCTCAGGCCCTGCAGGGGTCCTCCTAAATGGACAGAAAGACCCTAGGGGAAGGTGAGGTTAGAAGGAGGGCATATAGGGATCCAGTGGCAGAAAAAGAAAAAAATGGAAGCCAGCCAGGAGTGTTCCTAGGCTGCCTAGTGATGAAAGTGCCTTCCCATCAGCTACATCACTGTTCTTTGGGCACCCTGGGTTCCCTGGTTCAATCCCAGTGTAGCTATTGGGCCCGTTAGGGGTACCACAAAGAGGGACGGAGGCTCCTGAGGGGATAGTAAGGTTGGAGTGATGGGAGGTGGGGCATATGTGGCAGAAAGAAATAAAACGTGCCATCAAGAAGTGTTCCTGGGTCTCCACGGATGAGAGTGTCTTCCCGTGAGCCCCTGCACTGGTACCTGGAGATCCTGGCATCCCTGGTTCAATCCCAGGGTGCATCTCAGGCTAGGTAGCATACCACAAATCACAGAGAAGGCCCCTGAATGGAAGATTAGGTTTGAGGGAGGGATGGTGAGGCACCTGTTGGAGAAAAAAAAAAACATGCCACCGGGAATCGGGTCATGGGTCGCCATGGACCAAAATGCCTTCCCATCAGGCCCTGCGATGTGCCTCAGGGAACCTGTGGTCTCTGGTTTGAATGTAGGGTGTATCTTGGGAGAGCAAAGTGTACCCATAAACGAGCTGAAGTCCCCTGAGGGGAAGGTGAATACCACTCACAGTCATATTCACTCATTCACACACTCACACTCAAACTCACTCACTTGCACTCCCACTAACTCACACTCACGCACACTCACTCATACCCTCACACTCACACCCACTCACTCACATTCACTCACACACTCACATTCTTACTCACTCACACTCTCACTCACACTCATAGTCTCTCTCACACCTTCACACACTCTCACTCACACTAGCAGTCTCACTCACACTCACACTCTCCGTCACTCACACTCTCACTGACACACAGTCTCACTCACTCACACTCACACTCTCCTTCTTTCATACTCACACTGAAACACTCACACTCACACATTCACACACTGACACCCACTCATACACACTCACATTCAGTCACTCACTCATAATCACTTATTCACAATCACACTCACACACTAGCACACTCACTCACGTACTTACCCTCACACTCACACACACGCTCACACTCACACTCTCACTCACAAACTCACACTCTCTCACTCACCCTCACAATAACACTCCCTCACTCACCCTCACAATCACACTTACGCTCACACTCACTTAAACTCACACTCACATTCACTTACACTCACACTCAATCACACACTCTCACACTCATACACACACTCACTCTCACACTCACTCTCACTGTCACACACTCACACTCACTCACTTGGAAACTCATTCACACACATGCTCACTCACTCTCACACTCACATTCACACTCTCACATTCATTCACCCAAACTCACAAACTCACTCACATTCAAAGTGAGTCACACTCACACTCACACTCAAACTCACTCACACTCACACACTAACACACGCACACTCACTCACACTACACTGAAAGACTCACACTCAGTCACATTCTCACACTCACTAATACACTCACCTTCCCACACTTACACTCACACTGAGACTCACACTCACTCACACCCTCACTCACTCTCACACTCACACTCTCACACTGATGCACCCACACTCACAAACTCACAGTAAATGTCACTCTCACACACCCACTCAAACCCAAACTCACTCAATCACACACTGACACTGACACTCATGCACACTCACACCCTCACCCACACTCAGAAATTCAATCACACTCACACTCACACACACACTCACCCACACACTCACACGCGCTTACACTCACACTCACACACACGCACTCACTCACGCTCTCATTCTCACAGTCACTCTCCCACTCACCGTCACACCACCATTCACAGTCACTCACAAACTCACACTCAAACACACTCATACTCAAACACACTCACATTCACACACTCACACTCACTTATCTCACACCCACTCACCCCCACTCACTCACAAACACACATTTGCCCTCACATCCTCACACAAATCCTCACTCACTCTCACACTCACACTCACCCACACAAACTCACACTCAATCACACTCACACTCAAACTCACTCACACTCACACCATCAATCACACTCTCACTCACTCACACTCACACTCACACACACACTCACTCACATTCTCACACTCACACACTCACAGTCACACTCACATTCACACACTCACATTCACACACTTAAGTCACACTCACATTCACACCCACTCACACTCACAAACACACATTCACACTCACAAACACACAATTGCACTCACAAAGACCTACTCACACTCACTCAAAAACATACATTCTCACTCACAAAGGCTCTCACACCCTCATTCACTCTCACACTCACACTCATTCTATCACTCACACTCACTCACCCACACTTAAAAACACATTCACACTCAGTCATTCACACTCACTAACACTCAAGCTCCCTCACACTCACACTAACACTCACACATACTCACTCATATGCTTTTTTCTAGTTTTTGCCTGAGGATATTTCCTTTGTCACCATAAGCTTCAATGCACTCTGAAACATCCCATTGCAGATTTCAAGGAAACAGTGTTAGCACACAGCTCAATGAAAAGAACAGTGTTACACTGTGAGATGCATTCACACATCACAAAGCACTTTCTCAGAAAGTATGTTTGGTTTTTATCTGAGGTTATTTCCTTTGTCATCATAGGCTTCACTGAGCTACCAAATATCCCTTTGCAGATTTCACAAAAACAGTGTTAGCAAACTACTCCATGAAAAGAAAGGTGAAATCTGTGAGATGAATTCACACATCACAAAGAAGTTTCTCAGAAACCTTCTTTCTAGTTTTTATCTGAGGATATATCCTTTTTCACCTAAGCCTCAATGCTCTTGTATAACTCCCTTTGGAGATTCCATGAAAACATTGATAGTAAACTGTTCCATGAAAAAAACACGTGTAAATCTGTGAGATGAATTCACACGTCACAAAGAACTTTCTTAGAAAGCTTCTTTCCAGTTTTTATCTGAGGATGTTTTCTTTGTGAAAATATTCTTCAATGTGATCCAAAATATCCCTTCTCACTTTCCCCAAAAACAGTGCTGCCAAAATGCTCCATGAATAAAATTGTGTAACTCTGTGAGATGAATTCACAAATCACAAAGCAGATTCTCAGAAAGTTTCTATCTAGTTTTTGAGGATAGTTCCATTTTCACTGTAGGCCTCAATGTGCTCACAGATAGCACTTTGCAGATTACACGAAAATAGTGTTAGCAAACTGTTCCATGAAAACAACAGTGTAAATTTGTAGGATGAATTCATGCAACAAAAAGAAAGCTTGTTTCTAATTCAGGATATTTCCTTTTTCGCCATAGGCCTTAACGTACTCCCAAATATCCTATTGCAGACTAAACGAAAATAGTGTTATCAAACTGTTCAATGAAAAGAACCCTGTAATTCTCTGAGATGAATTCACACATCACAAAGTAGTTTCTCAGAAAGCTTCTTTCTCGTTTTTAGCTAAGGATATTTCCCTTTTCACTATAGGCCTCAATGCACTCCCAAATATCCCATTGCAGATTCAACAAAAACAATTTTAGCAAACTGCTCCATGTAAAGAAATGTGTAACGCTGTGAGATGAATTCACACATCACTATGTCCTTTCTCAGAAAGCTTCTTTCTACTTTTTTTCTGAGAATATTTCCTTTGTCACCACAGTCTTCAATGTGACCCAAAGTATCCCTTCTCAAATTCCCCCAAAACAGTACTACCAAACTGTTCCATGAAAAGAATCATGTAACACTGTCAGGTGAATTAACACATCACAAATTGGTTTCTCAGAAAGCTTCCCTCTAGTTTTTATCTGAGGATATATCCTTCTTCACTATAAGCCACAATACACCCACATATATCCCTTTGCAGATTACACGAAAACAGTATTAGCAAACTGCTCAATGAAAAGAACAGTGTAACTCTGTGACATGAATTCACACATCACGAAGCAGTTTCTCAGAAAGTTTCTTTCTAGTTTTTATCTGAGGTTATTTCCTATTTCACCATAGACCTCAAGGTACTCCCAAATATCTCTTTGCAGATTCCATGAAAACAGTGTTAGTAAACTACTCCATGGAAAGAAAGGTGTAACTCTGTGAGTTGAATTCACAAATCACAAATCGGTTTCTCAGAAAGCTTCTTTCTAGTTTTTGTCTGAGGATATCTCCTTTGTCACCATGAGCTTCAATGTGCTCTGAAATATCACATGGCAGAATCCAAGAAAACAGTGTCAGCCAACTGCTCAATCAAAAGAACAGTGTAACTACATGAGATGAATTCACACATCACAAAGCAGTTTCTCAGAAAGTTTCTTTTTGGTTTTTATATGAGGACATTTCCTTTGTCACCATAGTCCTCAATATGCTCCCAAATATCCTGTTGCAGACCCCATGAAAACAGTGTTATCAAACTGCTCAATGAAAAGAATGGTATAATTCTGTGAGATGAATTCACACATCACAAAATCATTCTCAGAAAGTTTCTTTATAGTTTTTATCTGAGGATATTTTCTTTATCACCATATACTTCAATGAGATTCAAAATATCCCTTCTCAGACTCCTCAAAAACAGTGCCACCAAACTGGCCTATGAAAAGAATCATGTAACTCTGTGTAATGAATTCAAACAGCACAAAGCAATTTCTCAGAAAGCTTCCTTCTCTTTTTTATCTGAGGATATTAAATTTTTCACCATAGGCCTCAATATGCTCTCAAATGTCCCTTTGCAGATTCCACGAAAACAGTGTTAGGAAACTGTTCCATGAAAAGAAAGGTGTAACTCTGTGAGATGAAGTCACACATCACAAAAAACTTTCTCAGAAAGTTTCTTTCTAATTTTTATCTGAGGATATTTCCTTGCTCACCATATGCTTCAATGAGATTCATAATATCCCTTCTCAGACTCCCCAAAAACAGTGTCATCGAACTGATCCATGAAAATAATCATTTAACACTGTGAGATGAATTAACACATCATAAAGCAGTTTCTCAGAAAGCTTCTTTCTAGTGTTTATATGAGGGTATTTCCTTTGTCACCTTAACATTCAATATGCTCCAAAGTATCCCTTTGCAGATTCCATGAATACATTAACAAACTGCTCCATGAAAAGAACGGTGTAACTCTGTGAGATGAATTCACACATCACAAAGCAGTTTCTCAGAAAGCTTCTTTCTAATTTTTATCTGAGGATATTTCCTTTTTCGCTGTAGGCCTCAATGCACTCCCATATATCCCTTTGCAAATTGGACAAAAACATTGTTTTCAAACTGCTCCATGAAAAGAATGGTGTACTCTGTGAGATTAATATACACATCACAAAGCAGTTTCTCATAAAGCTTCTTCATAGTTTTTATCTGAGGTTATTTCCTTTGCCACCATAGGCTTCAGTGCAATCCAAAATATACTTTCTCAGATTACCCAAAAACAGTGCTAACAAAGTGGTCCATGAAAAGAATCCTGTAAATCTGTTGCTCCCAAATATCTCCTTGCAGATTCCATGAACTCAGTGTTAGTAAAGTGATCCAAGAAAATAAAGGTGTAACTCCATGCAGTGAATTCACAAATCACAAAGCAGTTTTTCAGAAAGCTTCTTTCTAGTTTTTGTCTGAGGATATTTCCTCTGTCAACATAAGCTTCAATGTGCTCTGAAATATCTCATTGCAGATTGCATGTAAACAGTGTTAGCAAATTGCTCCATGAAAAGAAAGCTATAACTTAGTGAAATGAATTCACACATCAAAAAGAACTTTCTCAGTATGTTCATTTCTATTTTTTATCTGATGATATTTCCTTTGTCACCACAGGCTTCATTGCTATCCAAAATATCCCTTCTCAGATTCCCCAAAGCAGTGCTAAAAAACTGATCCATGAAAAGAATCCTTTAACTCAGTGGGATGAATTAAGACATTACAAAGCAGTTTTTCAGAAAGTTTCTTTTTAGTTTTTATGTGAGGGTATTTCCATTGTCAACTTAAACTTCAATGCACTCCGAAATATCCCTTTGCAGATTCCACGAAAACAGTGTTAGCAAAGGTCTCAATGAAAAAAAAGGTGAAACTCTGTGAGATGAATTCACACATCACAATAAAATTTCTCAGAGAATTTTTTCTAGTTTTTATCTGAGGATATTTCCTTTGACACCATCCCATAGGCTTCTAAATGATTCATAATATCCTATCTCAGATTCCCCAAAAACAGTGTCAACAAACTGACCCATGAAAAGAATCATGTAACTCTGTGAGATGAATTCACATATCACAAAGCAGTTACTCAGAATGCTTCTTTCTAGTTTTTATCTGAGGATATTCAGATTTTCTCCATAGGCCTCAAGGTGCTTGTAAATAAAACTTTGCAGATTCCAGGAAAACACTGTTAGCAAACTGCTACATGAAATGAAAAGTGTAACTCTGTGAGATGAATTCACACATGACAAAAAAATTTCTCAGAAAATTTCTTTATCCTTTTTATCTGAGAGTATTATCTTTGTCAACATAGGCTTCAATGCGATCTAAAATATTCTTTCTCAGATTCCCTTAAAACACTGCTACCAAACTGATATATGAAAAGAATTGTATAACTGTGAGATGAATTATCACATCACAAAGCAGTTTCTCAGAAAGCTTCTTTCTCCTTTTTATCACAATATATTTAATTTTTCACTGTAGGCCTCCATGCACTCCGAAATATCCCTTTGCCAATTCCACGAAAACAGTGTTAGGAAACTGTTCCATGAAAAGTAAGGTGTAACTCTGTGAGATGAATTCACACATCACAAAGAACTTTCTCATAAATCTTCTTTCCAGTTTTTATCTGAGGATATTTCCTTTGTGACCATAGGCTTCAAAGTGATCCAAAATACCACTTCTCTGATTCCCCAAAACAGAGCTACCAAACTGATCCATGAAAAGAATTATTTAACTCTGGGAGATGAATTACCACATCATAAAGCGGTTTCTCAGAAAACTTCTTTCTAGTGTTTATATGAGGGTATTTCCTTTGTCACCTTAAGCTTCAATGCCCTCCGAAGTATCCCTTTTCAGATTCCATGAAAACAGTGAGAGCAAACTGCTCAATGAAAAGATCGGTGTAACTCTGTGATGTGAATTCAAAAATCACAAAGCAGTTTCTCAGAAATATTCTTTCTAGTTTTTATCTGAGGATATTTCCATTTTCACCATAGGCCTCTATGTGCTCCCAAATATTCCTTTGCAGTTTGCACGAAAACAGTGTTAGCAAATTGCTCAATGAAAAGAACAGTGTACTCTGTGAGATTAATTCACATGCCACAAAGCAGTTTCTCATAAAACTTCTTTCTAGTTTTTATCTGAGTATATTTCTTTTGTCACCATAGGCCTCAATGCGATTCAAAATATCCCTTCTCAGATTCCCCAGAAACAGTGCTACCAAACTGCTCCATGAAAAGAATCGTGTAACTCTGTGAGATGAATTCACAAATCAATTTGCAGTTTCTCAGAAAGCTTCTTTCTAGTTTTTGTCTGTGGATATTTCTTTGTTACCATTACCTTCAATGCACTCCAAAATATCCCATTGCAGAATCCAAGAATACAGTGTTAGCAAACTACTCAATGTAAAGAACAGTGTAACCCTGTGAGATGAATTCACATATCACAAAGTGGTTTCTCAGAAAGCTTCTTTTTAGTTCTTACATGAGGGTATTTCCTTTGTCACCATAAGCTTCAAAGCGCTCCCAAGTATACCATTGCAGATGCCATGAAAACAGTGTTAGCAAACTGCTCCATGAAAAGAACTGTGTGTCTCTGTGAGATGAATTCACACATCACAAAGCAGTTTCTCAGAAAGTTTCTTTCTAGCTTTTTTCTGATTATATTTCCTTTGTCACTGTAGGCTTTAATGCAATCCAAAGTATCCCTTCTCAGATTCCCAGAAACAGTGTTACCAAACTAACTCATGAAGAGTCGTGTAGCTCTGTGAGATGAATTCACACATCACAAAGCAGTTTCTGAGAAAGGTTCTTTCTCATTTTTATCTGAGGAGATTTAGGTTTTCACCACAGGTGTCAATGCCCTCCCAAATATCCATATGCAGATTCCACGTAAACAGTGTTGGCAAACTGCTCCATGAAAAGAACAGTGTATCTCTGTGAAATGAATTCACACAGCACAAAGAACTTTCTCAGAAAGCTTATTTATAGTTTTCATCTGAGAATATTTCCTTTGTCACCATAGGTTTCAATGCGATCCAAAGTATCCTTTATCAGATTCCCCCAAAACAGTGATCCCAAACTGATCCACGAAAAGAATCGTGTAACTCTGTGAAATGAATTAACACATCAGAAAGCAGTTTCTCAGAAAGCTTCCTTCTACTTTTTCTATGAGGATATTACCTATGTCACTATAAGTTTCAATGGGTTCCAAAATATTCCATTTAAAATTCCAAGAAAATAGTGTTAGCAAGCTGCTCAATGAAAAGAACAGTGTAACACTGTGAGATGAATTCACACATCACAAAGCAGTTTCTCAGACTTTTTTTTTAATCTATGAGATTATTTCCCTTGTCACCGTAGGCTTCAATGCACTCCCAAATATCCTATTGTAGATTCCATGAAAACAGTGTTACCAAACTACTCAATGAAAAGAATGGTGCAACTCTGTGAGATGAATTCACACATCTCAAAGCAGTTTCCCAGAAAGCATCTTTTGATTTATCTATGAGGATATTTCTTTTGTCACCATAAGCTTCAATGTGATAAGACATACCAGAGTGCAGATTCCAAGAAAACAGTGTAAGGAAACTGCTCAATGAAAAGAATAGTGGAACTCTGTGAGATGAATTCAGACACCACAAAGCAGTTTCTCAGAAAGCTTCCTTCTAGTTTTTATTTGAGGATATTTCCTTTTTCACCATAGGCCTCAATGCCCTTGTTGGGGTCAGTGTGTTTCCTAAACAAAGGAATGAACACACAAGACAACACAGGATGAGACAAACATAGCGGCCGCCCCAAGCAGCACACTCTGCTTTATTTTATACAGTTGGTTGTGGAATGTTGCCAAGTCACAAGACACATTGTTGTTTTTTCTGACCTTTCCCTGACTTTCTGGATTTTCAAAATGTTTACACATAAACAAACCCCCAGGGTCTGCTGTTTGCAGCTGGCTCCTTCATCCTACCTGTTTGCAGGGAAGGAACACCCTGCTTCATTTGCAAGAGCAGGACTTATTGGGACCATCTCATTTATGAGCACATAGTCCTCTACATTTCCCCTTTCTTTATTTACAAGTTTGAATTTCTTTCAAAACCATCATTACATGTTGGGCTCGCTAGGATTCATTTTGCCCTTTGGCACCATCTCCAGAAGACTGTGAAAATGACAAAGGCAAGAACAACAATCCATACATTACTAGAAACAGAAGTCAGCAAAGTTTTTACAGGGCTCATAGGGTTCAAAGACGTCAAACTTTGTGCAATACCAGTCATCAAGTCTGCACCAGTCGACCACGGTAACTGATTGTGAAATGTTTCAGAAATGTTCTGTGTTAATTCTTGTATTTCTAGGGAAAGATTATTATGGCCAATTTAAAGTCTCTTTATCTCAGTCCAATTATGTATAGTGCTGTTAAAAGGAACAGGAGTAATACAAAATTGGGTAGTATTCCAATCACATTTTAACAAAGCTCGAGTATTCAACACTGTTAGCTGATCTCCCAACCAAGAAACCACTTGTTCCAGATTATCCACTCGTTCAGTCAAATGAACGTCTATGTCTCGTTGCTGCTGCCGCAACAAATGTGATTGTTCATGCCATTGTTGCACAAATTCTGCATTTTATATACTCTGGTGTAGAGCTAATCCAGCAACAGCGGCGGTGGAAGCAATTGCTACAACTCCCACCACTGCTGCTACAACGACCCCAACCACTCTCCAGCTGTGGTGGACAAGATCTTGCATTACCTTGTAAATTTGAGTAACCCCAGCGGATTCACTCCAAGTACGTGTTAAGTTCACATGTAGCCAGGATTCTTTTCTGGCTCTTAGTACATGTAAATCGGAATGAGACTCATTCCAAATATTATTCCACCAAGTAGTATTTATACAACTTAAGAATGTACAATTGTCCGTACAGTTAACTACCCCTGTATTATTATCCCATTTAAAAATTCCTGTCAACAACAAGTAAGGCTTTCTTACACATGCAATAACATATCTAGAACTATTTCAATGCAAAGATATATGGACAGGGTTAGCAATATTAGTAGTAAGATTCAAGGACTTGTTTCCCGTGAAAGTGAACATTGGTTTATCAGCAGCTAGCAACTTCCAAATATGACTTTGTATTTGTGAGGTATTAGCCAAATGCGGCATAGGGGGTGATAAACCACCATCATGCCAAATAATAGTTTCATTGCCATCTGCAGCGATGCTGTGATTACTGTTATGCCAGCGCAGGTTGACATGACTAAATTTAGTTTGAAAATCTCCATGTACACTCCAATCAGTAGCAAGGTATTTATGACTCTTCCCTTTTACTTCTAACAACAGTCGCGGCCCACTACCTCTACACCTAGTCCACTCTAGTTGGGAAACACCTCTGGACACGTCGGGGATGGGGCATAATATAATGTAGTTGGTAGAGTTTCATTAAGTAATGCAGTATGATTATACTTGAAACTTTGAGCCACAATAATCATAGTAAAGGCAGAGATATGACTATGGTTATAGCGAGCAGCCCAAGCCTCATGAGAAAGATGCAGACAATGTGGACTACTCCCAAGACATATAGGTAACCCTTCAACCCCAAATTGATATGAACTATTTACTGTGCCAGTGTCTAATTCAGGATCCTGGTTTAAAAAAGGTGATGGCATCCAAGCAGTATCATTAGTAAGTACTGGAACTTCTCTGTCTCCTCAGGCCACACCTTGATATAAGGGTGGAAAAGAAATATAAGCCCAGTTTGTAAATTCTCCAGCCATTACCTGGCAATTTACTATGGCCAGCATAGCCAGGAATAAAGTCAGTGGGATTTTGGGCTGTCCAGCTTGTTGAACAACCCCTTCAACTTCCTGAGTAAGCTTTCTCAGTTGACCCCATGTTGGGGGCTCCACATGTTGAGTCCTGAAGGTGAATGTTCTCTGAGCGCTCAGATTCAGCTCCTGAAATTCCTTGAGAAACTCTTCAGATCGGCCTCTCTTCGCCATGGCACTGTTTCAACCATCGAGATGGAAACCACTCGTCTCCGGCACCTGTAAGGACAAGAGCATAGCCTCAGCCCCATTGTAAAACTTTTCCTTTTAAACATTGTCCTTGTAATGAAGGATAATACACCCACAGATTACTCTTTTGCGGCCTTTCTAAAGGCTGTTGAAAATGTTTCACCGCTGGAGACTGCTGTAATTGGCGCCAATGGTTGAGAAAATTTAAAGTAAAAAGGGCTTTCAGAATTTGATGTTTTGGGGAATCTCGCCCATCTCCCCTTTTTTGTTTTAAAAGTTGTAATTTTAAGGTAGCATTGGCTCTTTCAATAATTGTTTGGCCTTGACTGTTAAATGGAATACCAGTGGAATGACAAATATGGTATAAACAAAGGAAGGCAACCAATTTACGAGAGCAATAAGCACGGGCATTATCAGTTTTTAGTTCAGCAGGACTCCCATAACCGCAAAGCAGGTAAGTAAATGAGTAGTAACAGAGTCAGTCTTTTCAGAAGGCAGTGGTGTAGCCCATTGGTAATGTGACCAGGTATCAATTGTATGATGAACATATTTTAAATGACCAAAAGAAGGAACATAAGTTACATCCTTTTGTCAAATGTGATTTTGTTGAGTGCCTCGAAGATTAATACCTGGACTTAAAAAAGGTGCAATAATAGGAGCACAAGATGGGCAGGCTCTGACAATAGCTTGGGCTTGACGGTGTGTTATAGAAAATCGCCATTGTAATCCTAAACTATTAGTATGATGTAGTTGGTCCTCATCCTGAGCCTGTTAGACACTTCCAATAAGTAAGGAATCAATCTGGTTATTCTCAAAAGTTAAAGGTCCTGGCAACACCTAATGGGAACGAATATGAGTGATGAAAAGGGGGCAGTGTGAGAAGTAAGACATAAATAATAAAGAAGATAATTTTTGTAAAGGAGTTTGAGGAAAGAATGGTAAAGAAGTTTGAGATATATATTTAGTTACGTATACAGCGTATTGGGAATCACTAACTATATTACAAGGGGTTTGAGGCCAATCTTGTAGAACCATAAGAATAGCAAAAAGTTCTCCTTGTTGTATTGATTCAAATGAGTAGTGAGAAATTTTTGAATTATCTGATGTCCAGTATCCAGCTTTTCCATTGCTGGAAACATCAGTAAAAAAGGTAGGATTATATGGCAACAAAGAATATTGTTGCAGAAAAGCAAATAATTTATTACTAGGATAATGCTGAGAAAAAGAACCAGTATACTCAGCACAAGCCACTTGCCAACCCTCATGAGTTTCCAATAGAGATCCAATGTATTGATTAGATAATCGTGTAATAATTTTTATAGGGTCAGCGCCAAGCAACTGACGAGCTTGATGTAGTCCTTTAATAATTAATTCAGCCAATTTATCAATATATGGGTGAATTTTCTTAATGGCTTTATTAGCCAAAAAGAGCCACTCCAGAATATTATTATCTTGGTGTAAAATGGCCGTTGTCGAATGGGGAGTATGAAAAAGACAAAACGAAAGTGGAAGATTGCGTGCAATATAATCAAGATGAGCTTCACTAATTCTATTTTCTACAAATGACAATTCTTTTTCTGCTACAGGGGAAAATTGACGAAAACTATTTAAATCTGAATTTCCTTCCAAGGTAGTAAATAGATGTCACAATTTGTAAGTAGGGATGTCTAAGATGGGGTGAAGTCAATTTATGTCTCCTAACAGTTTTTGAAAATCATTAAGGGTTAAAAGTTGATCTCCTCGAATTTGAATATTTTGTGGCTGAATATGCTTTTCTGCTAAAAGGTATCCCAAATATTGAATAGGAAATTGAGTCTGTATTTTCTCAGAAGAAATACGTACATTATATTGAGTTAATTGTTGTTATAAGACCTGAAAAACTTGACCTTGTAGGACTTCGTCAGGAGTTGCTAATAGAATATCATCCATATAATGGTATATTAACACAGTAGAGAATTGACATCTAACAGGATTTAAGGCTCTATGAACAAACTCTTGACATAAGGTAGGACTATTAAGCATACCTTGAGGAAGAACTTGCCATTGATATCTTTGAGTAGGCTGTCCATTTTTATATTCGGGAACAGTAAAGGCAAATTTTTCACAATCTTGGGGTTGTAACGGGATAGTAAAAAAAAACAATCTTTCAGATCTATAACCATTAATTTCCAATTTTGTGGGATAAGAGCTGGATTAGGAAGCTCAGGTTGTAAAGTCCCCATAGGTGGAATACAAGCATTTACAACTCTAAGATCAGTAAATAAGTGCCATTTTCCACTTTTCTTTTTAATGACAAACACAGGGGAATTCCATGCAGAAGTACTTGGTTCAATATGCCCCTCGGCCAATTGTTCCTTAACTAAATTCTTTAAAGCCTCAAGTTTTTCTTTAGATAATGGCCACTGTTCCACCCAAACAGGAGTTGTAGTTTTCCACTTCAGTTGTAAACCTTGAGGCTTGTGGACAGTGGCTAAGAGTTTAAAGGATTGTAGCCCATTTTGAGCATCATATTTTTGGCAGCTGAATAAATATGAGGAATTCTTAAAAAGGCACCAAATTGTTGTAAAAGATCACGGCCCCGACGGTTAATATTAATGGGAACAATATAAAAGAACGCTTTTCCTTTTTGTCCTTCAGGTCCTACACACCTCAGGGGCTCAACACTTTGGTAGACTGTAGAAGCAGTACCTAGGCCGGATAGAGTAACCGATACTTGTTTCTTTTTCCAATGATCAGGCCATTGAGCCAAACATATAATAGATACATCCACTCCTATGTCAACTGTACCTTCCAAAAGTATCCCTTTAATTTGCAATGGACATAAAGGTTTTTGATCAGAAACTAAAGTTTCTGAATTCAATCATCACAAAGCAGTTTCTCACAAAGCTTCTTTTTGATTTTTATCTGAGAATAATTACTTTGTCACCATAGGCTTCAATGTGCTCTAAAATATACTACTGAATATTTCTCGAAAACATTGTTAGTAAAATGCTCAATGCAAAGAACAGTGTAAGTCTGTGAGATGAATTCATGCATCATAAAGCAGTTTTTCAGAAAGCTTCTTTCTAGTTTTAATCTGATGATATTTCCCTTTTCACCAAGAGTCTCAAATTGCTCATAAATATCCCTTTGCAGATTCCACGAAAACATTGTTAGCAAACTACTCCATGAAAGGAAAGGTGTAACTCTCTGAGATGAATTCACACATCACAAAGCAGCTTCTCAGAAAGCTTTTTGGTTTTATCTGAGGATATTTCCTTTGTCATCATTGGCTTCAATGCGATCCCAAATATCCTATTGCAGATTTCACAAAAACAGTGTTATCAAACTGCTCAATGCAAAGAAAGGTTTAATTCTGTGAGTCACACATCACAAGGCAGTTTCTCAGAAAGCTTCTTTGCAGTTTTTATCTGAGTATATATCCTTTTTCACTACAGGCCTCAATGCACTTGCAAATATCCCATTGCAGATTCCACGAAAACAGTGTTAGCAAGCTGTGACATGAAAAGAAAGTTGTAAGTCTGTGAGATGAATTCACACGTCACAAAGAAATTTCTCAGAAAGCTTCTTTCTTGTTTTTATCTGATTATATATTCTGTGTCTCCATGATCTTCAATGCAACATAAAATATCCCTTCACAGATTCCCCAAAAACAGTGCTACCAAACTGCTCTATGAAAAGAATCATGTAACTCTGTGAGATGAATTCACAAATCACAAAACAGTTTCTTAGAAAGCTTCTTTCTTGTTTTTGTCTGAGGATATTTGCTTTGTCTCCATAAGTTTCAATGTGCCCTGAAATATCCCATTGCTGATTCCAAGAAAACAATGTTTACAAACTGCTCAATTAAAAGAACAGTGTAAATCTGTGAGATCAATTCACACATCGCAGAGCAATTTTTCAGAAAGTTCCTTTTGGTTTTTATCTGAGGATATATCCTTTGTCACCATAGGCTTTAATGTCTCCCAAATATCCTATCAGAGATTTCACGAAAACAGTGTCATCAAACAGCTCAATGAAAAGAGCAGTGTAACTGTATGAGATGAATTCACACATCACAAAGCAGTTTCTCAGAAAACTTATTTCTAATATTTATCTGAGGACAATTCCTTTGTCACCAGAAGCTTCAATGTGCTCCAAAATAGGTATTGCAGATTGCACGTAAACAGTGTCATCAAACTGCCCAATGAAATAGTGGTGTAACTCTGTGAGTTGAATTCACACATCTCAAAGCAGTTTCTCAGAAAACTGCTTCCCAGTTTTTATGTGAGGATATATTCCTTGTCACCCTAGGCTTCAATGCGATCCAAAATACCTCTTCTGAGCTTCCCCAAAAACAGTGCTACCAAACTGCTCCATGAAAATTGTCTGTACCTCTGTGAGATGAATTAACACATCACAAAGCTGCTTCTCAGAAAGCTTCCTCCTAGTTGATTTATGAGGGTATTCCCTTGTCATCCTAAGCTTCAATGCACTGCCAAATATCGTATTGCAGATTCCAAGAAAACAGCATTACCAAACTGCTAAGTGAAAAGAAAGCTGTAACTCTGTGAGGTGAATTTAAACATTACAAAACAGTTTCTCAGAAATCTTCTTTCTAATTTTTATCTCATATTTCCTTTGTCACCATAGGCTTCAAAGCAATTCAAATAGCCCTTTGCAGTTTCCACGAAAACAGTGTTAACAAACTGTTCCATGAAAAGAGTGCTGTCGCTCTGTGAGATGAATTCACATACCACAAAGCAGTTTCTCAGAAAGCTTCCTTCTCGTTTTTATCAGAGGATATTTCGTTTTTTGTCATATGATTAATCTCATTCCCAAATATCCCTTAGTAGATTCTATGCAAATAGTGTTAGCAAACTTCTCAATGAAAAGAATGGTGCAACACTGTGAGATGATTTCACACGTGACAAAGCAGATTCACAGAAAGCTTATTTTCGGTTTTTATCTGAGGATATTTCCTTTGTCAAGACTGGCTTCATTGTGCTCCTGAATATCCTATTGCAGATTCCACGAAACCAATGTTATCAATATACTCAATGAAAAGAATGGTGTAACTCAGTAAGATGAATTCACACATGACAAAGCAATTTCTCAGAAAGCTTCTTTCTGGTTTTTATCTGGGCATATTTCCTTTTTCACCATGAGTCCCAATGTGCTCCCAAATATCCCTTTGCAGATTTCATGAAAACACTGTCAGCAAACTGCTCCATGAAAAGAAAGATGTAACTCTGGGAGATGAGTTCACACACTACAGAGCAGTTTCACAGAAATCTTCTTTTGGGTTTTTTTCTGAGGATATTTCGTTTGTCACCATAGACTTCAATTCACTCTGAAATATCCTATTGCAGATTCCAAGAAAACAGTATTAACAAACTGCTCCGTGAAATTAGTGGTGTAACTCTGTGAGATGAATTCACACATCACAAAGCATTTTCTCAGAAAGCTTCTTTCTAGTTTTTACCTGAGGATATTTCCTTTTTCACCATAGGTCTCAACTCGCTACCAAATATCACTTTGTAGATAGCATGAAAACATTATTAACAAACAGTTTTATGAAAAGAAAGGTGTTACTCTGTAAGATGAATACACACATCACAAAGAAGTTTCTCAATAAGCTTCTTTCTAGTTTTTATCTGTTTATATTTCTTTGTCACTATAGGTTTCAAGACAATCCAAAATATCCCTTCTCAGATTCCCCAAAAACAATATAAACAAACAGCTCCATGAAAGAATCATGTTACCCTGTGAGATGTATTCAGAAATCATAAAGCAGATTCTCAAAAATCTTCTTTTTAGTTTTTTTTTCTGAGAATATTTCCTTTTACACCATAGGCTTCACTGTGCTCACGAATATCCCTTTGCAGATTCGACGAAAATAGTGTTAGCAAACTTCTCCATGAAAAGAAGGGTGCAAATTTTTGATGAATTAACACATCACGAAGCAGTTTCTCAGAGAGCTTCTTACTGATTTTTGTCTGAGGATATTTCCTTTGTCACCATAGGTTTCAATGCACTCCCAAATATACTATTGCAGACTCCCCAAACACATTGGTACCATCCTGCTCCATGAAAAGAATGTTGTAACTCTGTTAAATGAATTCACATATCACAAAGCTGTTTCTCAGTTAGCTTCTTACTAGTTTTTTTCTGAGGATATTTCCTTTTTCACCATATTCCTCTTCGCGCTCCCGAATATCCCATTGCACGTTCCATGAAAAGAGTGTTAGCAAATTTCTCTCAAAGGTGTAACTTTGTGAGACGAATTCACACATCACAAAGCTGTTTCACAGAAAGCTTATTTTTGGTTTTTATCTGAGGATATTTCCTTTGTCACCAGAGGCTTCAGTGTGCTCTAAAATATCCTATTGCAGATTCCATGAAAACAGTGTTATCAAAATGCTCAATGAAAAGAATGGGGTAACTCTGTAAGATGAATTCACACATTACAAAGCAGTTTCTCAGAAAGCTTCTTTCTAGTTATTATATGAGGATATTTCCAATTTCACCATAGACCTCAATGTGATACCAAATATCTCTTTTCAGATTCTATGAAAAAGTGTTATCAATCTGGTCCATGAAAAGAAAGGGGTAAATTTATGAGATTTATGTACACATCACAAATAACTTTCTCAGAAAGCTTCTTTCTAGTTTTTATCTGAGGATATTTCCTTTGTCATCATAGGCTTCAATGCGATCCAAAATGTCCCTTCTCATATTCCCGAAAAGCAGTGCTATCAAACTTCTCCATGAAAAGAATAGTGTAATTCTGTGAGATGAATTCACACATCACAAAGAACTTTCCCAGATCGCTCCTTTCTAGTTTTCATGTGAGGATATTTCCTTTTTTGCATAGGCTTCAATGTGATCCAAATTATCCCTTCTGAGATTCCCCAAAAACAGTTCTACCAAACTGATTCATGAAAAGAATCGTGTAATTCTGTGAAATGAACTCACAAATCACAAAGTAGTTTCTCAGAAAGCTTCTTTTTGTTTTTTTTTCTGAGGATATTTCCTTTGTCACCATACGCTTCAATGCCCTCTGGACTATCCCATTGCAGATTCCAGGAATATAGTGTTAGAAAACTGCTCAATGAAAAGAAGAGTGTAACTCTGTGAGATGAATTCACACATCAAAAAGCAGTTTCTGAGAAAGTTTATTTCTAGTTTTTATCTAATGATATTTACTTAGTCATCATAGGCTTCAATGCGATCATAAATATCCCTTCTCAGATTCCTCAAAAACAGTGATACAAAATTCTTTATTAAAAGTGTCATGTAACTCTGCATGATGAATTAACTCATCACAAAGTGGTTTCTCAGAGAGCTTCTTTTTACTTTTTATATGAGAATATTTCTTTTGTCACCGTAGGCTTCAATGCACTCCAAAATATCCCCATGCAGATTCCAAGAGAACAGTTTTACCAGTCTGCTCAAAGAACAGAGCAGTGTAACTGTGTGAGATGAATTCACACATCACAAAGCAGTTTCTCAGAAAGCTTCTTTTCAGTTTTTATGTGAGCATATTTCCTTTGTCACCATAAACTTCAATGCATGCCAAAATATCCCACTGCAGATTCGAAGAATACAGTGTGAACAAACTGCTATATGAAAAGAAAAGTGTAGTTTTGTGAGATTAATTCAGACATCACAAAGAAGTTTCTCAGAAACCTGCTTTCCAGTTTTTATCTGATTATATATGCTTTGTTACCATAATCTTCAATGTGATATAAAATATCCCTTCACAGATTCCCCAAAAACAGTGCTACCAAGCTACTCCATGAAAACAAATTGAATTCTCTGAGATGAATTCACAAATCACAAAGCAGTTTCCACAAAGCTTCTTTCTATTTTTTATCTGAGAATATTTCCTTTTTCTCCATAAGCTTCCATGGGCTTTGAAATATCCCATTGCATATTCCAAGCAAACAGTATTAGCAAACAGCTCAATGAAAAGAACAGTGTAACTCTGTGATATGAATTCACACATCACAAATCAGTTTCTCACAAAGATTGTTTCTAGTTTTAATCTGAAGATTTCACCCTTTTCACCATAGGCCTCAAAGCACTGCCAAATATTCCTTTTCAGATTCCACAAAAACAATGTTAGCATACTGCTCCATGAAAAGAAAAGTGTAACTCTGTGATATGAATTCACACATCACAAAGAACTTTCTCAGAAAGCTTCTTTCTAGCTTTTATCTGAGGATAATTCCTTTGTCACCATAGGCATCAATGCAATCCAAAATATCCTTTCTCAGATTCCCCAAACACAGTCCTACCAAACTGATTTTGTAAAGTATAGTGTAACTCTGTGAAATGAACTAACACATCATGAAGCAGTTTCTCAGAAAGTTTCTTTCTAGTTTTTGTCTGAGGATATTTCCTTGGTCACCATAAGCTTCAATGTGCTCTGAAATATCCCATAGCAGAGTCCAAGAAAATCGTGCTAGCAAACTACTTAATGAAAATAACAGTGTAACTCTGTAAGAAGAATACACACATCACAAAGCAGTTTCTCAGAAAACTTCTTTCTAATTTTTATCTGAGGACATTTCCTTTTTCTCCTTAAGCCTCAATGTGCTTCCAAATATCCCTTTGCAGATTCCAGGGAAACAGTGTTTGCAAACTGCTCCATGAAAATGAAGGTATAACACTCTGGAGTGACTTAAAACATCAGGAAGTACTTTCTCAGAATGCTTCGTTCTAGTTTTTATCTGAGGTTGTTTCCTATGTCAACATAGGTTTCAATATGATACAAAATATCCCTTCTCATATTCCCCAAAAACACTGCTACCAAAATGGTGAATTAAAAGGATCATGCAATACCTTGATATGAATTAACATATCACAAAGCAGTGTTTCAGAAAGTTTCTTTCCAGTTTTTATATGAGGATATTTCCTTTGTCACCATAAGCTTCAATGCACTCAGAAGTATCCCATTGCAGATTCCAAGAAAAGAGTGTTCAAAAACTGCTCAAAGAAAAGAACAGTGTAACTCTGTGAGATGAATTCACACATCACAAAGCAATTTCTCCAAAAGCTTCTTTCTAGTTTTTATCTGAGGATATTTCCTTTTTCACCTTAGGCCTCAAAGTGCGCCCAAATATCTCTTTACAAATCCCAGTTAAACTGTGTTAGCAAACTGCTTTATGAAAAGAAAGGTTTAACTCTTTGAGATGAATTAACACATCAGAAAGAACTTTCTCAGAAATGTTCTTTCTCGTTTTTATCTGAGGATATTTCCTTTGTCACCTCAGGATTCAAAGCAATCCAAAATATTTTTTCTCAGATTCCCCAAAAACACTGCTACCAAACTGATCCATGAAAAGGATCGTGTAACTCTGCTAGATGAATTAGCACATCACAAATAGGTTCTTCAGAAAGCTTCTTTCTAGTTTTTTGTTTCTTTGTTTGTTTGTTTTGAGACAGAGTCTCACTCTGTCGCCCAGGCTGGAGTGCAGTGACTGGATCTCAGCTCACTGCAAGCTCCACCTCCTGGGTTTATGCCATTCTCCTGCCTCCTACTGTTCCTAGTAGCTGGAACTACAGGTGCCTGCCACCTCGCCCAGCTAGTTTTATTGTATTTTTTAGTAGAGACGGGATTTCACCACGTTAGCCAGGATGGTCTCGATCTCCTGACCTCGTGAGCTGCCCGTCTTGGCCCCCCAAAGTGCTGGGATTACAGGCTTGAGGCACCGTGGTGAGCCTCTAGTTTTTATATGGGGATGTTTCCTTTGTCACCAAAAGCTTCAATGCACTATGAAATAATCCACTGGAGGTTCCAAGAATACAGTGTTAGCAAACTACTCAATGAAAAGCACTGTGTAACTCTGGGAGATGGGTTGACTCATCACAAAGCAGTTTCTCAGGAAACTTCTTTTTAGTTTTTATCTGAGGATATTTCCTTTGTCATCATAGGTTTCAATGTGCTCCCAAATATCCTATTGCAGATTCCACAAAAACAGTGTGAGCAAACGTCTCAATGAAAAGAACTGTGTAACTCTGTGAGATGAATTCACGCACCACAAAGGCGTTTCTCAGAAAGATTCTTTCTAGTTTTAATCTGAAGATATTTTCTTTTTCACTATAGTCCTCAATGTGCTCCTAAATATCCCTTTTCAGATTCCACAAAGACTGTGTAACACTGTGAGATGAATTCACACATCACAAAGCATTTTCACAGAAAGCTTCTTTCTAGTTATTACCTGAGGGTATTTCCTTTGTCAACTTATGGTTCACTGTGGTCCAGAATATCCTTTCTCAGATATACCAAAAACAGTGCTAACAAACTTCTCCATGAAAAGAGTCGTGTAACTCTGTGAGATGAATTAACACATCAGAAAGAGGTTTCTCAGAAAGCTTCTTTCTAGTTTTTATATGAGGATATATACTTTGTCACCGTAAGTTTCAATGCACTCTGAAATATCAGATTGAAGATTCCAAGACAACAGTGTAAGCAAACTACCTAAAGCAAAGAACAGTGTAACTCTTTGAGCTGAATTCACACATCACAAAGCAGTTTCTCAGAAATCTTTCTAGTTTTTTTCTGAGAATATTTTCTTCTTCATCCTGGGCCTCAATGCACTCCAAAATATCCCTTTACAAATTCCATGAAAACAGTGTTAGCAAACTTCTCCATTTAAGGAATCGTGTAACTCTATGAGATAAATTCACGCATCACAAAGAAGTTTCTCAGAAAATTTCTTTCTAGTTTTCCTCTGAGGATATTTCCTTTGTTACCCTAGGCTTCAATATGATCCAAAATATCCCCTCTCAGATTACCAAAAAACAGGGCTACCAAATTGCTCCATGAGTAGAATGGTGTAATTCTGTGAGGTGAATTCACATATCTCAAAGCTGTTTTTCAGAAAGCTTCTTTCTAGTTTTTATATGAGGATATTTCCTTTTACACCATTTGCCTCAAAGTGCCAGTGAATATCTCATCGCAGATTCCATGAAAAAAGTGTTAGCAAACTTCTCAATGAAAAGAACCATGTAACTCTGTGAGATGAATTGACACATCACAAAGAGGTTTCTCCGAAAGTTTCTTTCTAGGTTTTATCTGAGGATATTTCCTTTGTTACCATAGGCTTCAATGTGATAAAAATATACCTTCTCGGATTCCTTAAAAAGAGTGCTACCAAACTGCTCTATGAAAAGAATCATGTAGATCTGTGAAATGAATTCACAAATCACAAAGCTGTTTCTCAGAAATGTTCTTTCTAGTTTTTGTCTGAGGATATTTCATTTTTCACCGTTTGCCTCAAGTTGGTAATGAACATCCCTTTGCAGATTCCATGAAAACAATGTTAGCAAATGACTAACATGAAAAGAAAAGTGTAAATATGTGAGATGAATTCACACATCACAAAAGCAGTCACTCAGAAAGGTTCTTCTTGTTTTTTGTCTGAGGATATTTCTTTGTCACTGTAAGCTTCAATGCGCTCCGAAATATCCCATTTCAGATTCCAAGAAAACAGTGTTAGTAAACGGCTCAATGAAATGAACAGTGTAACTCTGTGAGATGAGATCACACATCACAAAGCACTTTATTAGAAAGCTTCTTTCTAGTTTTTCTCTGAGGATATTAGTTTGTCACCATAGGCTTCAATGTGATCCAGAATACCCCTTCTCACATTCCCCAAAAGCAGTACTACCAAACAGCTCCATGAAGAGAATCATTTAACTCTGTGACATGAATTCACAAATCACAAAGCAGTTTCTCAGAAAGCTTCTTTCCAGGTTTTATATCAGGATATTCCCATTGTCACCATAAGCATCAATGCACTCCGAAATATCCCATTGCAGATTCTAATGAAACAGTGTTAGTAAACTTCTCAATGAAAGCAACAGTTTAACTCTGTGAGATGAATTCACACATCACAAAGTAGTTTCTCAGAAAGCTTCCTTTTGGTTTTCATCTAAGGATATTTCCTTTGTCACCATGGGATTCAATGTGATCCAAAATATCCTATTGCAGATTCCACGAAAACAGTGTTATCAAACTGCTCAGTGAAAATAAAGGTGGGACTCTGTGAGATGAATTCACACATCACAAGGCAGTTTCTCAGAAAGATTTTTTCTGCTTTTTATCTGAGGATTTTTCCTTTTTCACTATAGGATTCAATGCACTCCCAAATATCCCTTTGCAGATTTCACAAAAATATTGTCTGCAAACTACTCCATGAAGTGAAAGGTGTAACTCTGTGAGATGAATTGACATATCACAATGTTGCTTCTCACAAAACTTCTTTCTAGTTATTATCTGAGGACATTTCTGTTTTCACCATATTCCTCAAGACACTCTCAAATATCCCATTGCAGAATAAATGAAAAAAATGTTAGCAAAATTCTCAATGAAAAGAATGGTGTAACTCTATGAAGTGAATTCACACATAATAATGCTGTTTCACAGAAAGCTTCTTTTTGGCTTTTATCTGTGGATAGTTCCTTTGTCACCATAGACTTCAATGTGCTCCCAAATACCCTAGTCCAGATTCCACAAAAACAGTGTTATCACTTTGCTAACTGAAAAGAACAGAGTAACTCTGTGAGATGAAGTCACACATCACAAAGCAGTTTCTCAGAAAACTTCCTTCTAGTTTTTATCTGAGGGTATTTATTTTTCAACTACAGAACTCAATGTGCTCTGAAATATCCCTTTGAAGATTTCATGAAAACAGTGTTAGCAAACTGCTTTATGAAAAGAAAGGTGTAACTCCGTGAGATGAATTCACACATCACAAAGGACTTTCTCAGAAAGTTTCTTTCTAGTTTTTATCTGATGATATTCCCTTTGTCACTATATTCTTCAATCTGATCCAAAATATCCCTTCTCAGATTCCCCAAAAACGCTGCTACCAAACTGCTCCCTGATAAGATTCGTGAAACTCTGTCAGATGCATTCACAAATCACAAAGCAGTTTCTCAGAAAGCTTCTTTTCAGTTTTTGTCTGAAGATAGTTCCTTTGTCACCATAATCTTCAATCTGCTCTGAAATATCCCTTTGCAAATTCCAAAAAACAGTGTTAGCAAACTGCTCAATGAAACGAACAGTGTAACTCTGAGAGATGAATTCACACATCACAAAGCAATTTCTCAGAAAGTTTCTTTCTAATTTTTATCTGAGGATATTTAGTTTTCCACCACAGGCCTCAAAGCACTACTAAATATCCCTTTGCAGATTCCATGAAAGCGGTGTTAGCAAACTGCTCCATGAAAAGAAAGGTTTAATTCTGTGAGATGAATTCACACATGGCAAAGAACTTTCTCAGAAAGCTTCTTTCTAGTTTCTATCTGAGGATATTTCCTTTGTCACCATGGACTTTAATGCGACCCAAAATATCCCTTCTCAGATCCCCCAGAAAGATTGCTATCAAACTGATCCATGAAAAGAATCGTGTGGCACTTTGAGATGATTGAACACATCACAAAGCAGTTTCTGAGAAAGCTTCCTTCTGGTTTTTATATGAGGATTTTTAATTTGTCACCATAAGCTTCGGTGTGCTTAGAAATACTCCATTGCAGATCCAAAAAAATTGTTAGTAAATAAACTGCTCAATGAAAAGAACAGTGTAACTCTGTGGTATTAATTCACACATCACAAAGCAGTTTCTCAGAAACCTTCTTTCTAGTTTATATTTGAGGATATTTCCTTTTTCACCCTTGACCTCAATGCACTCCCAAATATCCCATTGTAGATTCCACGAAAATGGTGTTAGGAAACAGCTCCATGAAAAAGAAAGGTAAATCTCTGTGAGGTAAATTCACACATCAAAGGAACTTTCTCAGAAAGTGTCTTTCTAGTTTTTATCTGAAGATATTTCCTTTGTAACTACAGGATTCAATGCACTCAAAATATCTTATTGCAGATTCCAAGAAAACAGTGTTAGCAAACTGTTCGATGAAAAGAACTGTGTGACTGTGAGATGAATTCACACATCACACAGCAGTTTCTCAGAAAATTTCTTTTTGATTTCTAGCTGAGGATATTTTCTTTGTCACCATAGAGTTCAATGTGCTCCAAAACATCCTATTGCAGATTCCACGAAAGCATTGTTAGAAACTGCTCAATGAAAAGAACGGTGTAACTGTGAGATGAATTCACACATCACAAAGTAGATTCTCAGAAAGCTTCTTTCTAGTTTTTATCTGAGGATATTTCCTTTTTACTATAGGCGTCAGTGCGTTTCCAAGTATCCCTTTGCAGATTCCACAAAAACAGTTTTACAAATGGCTCCATGAAGCGAATCGTGTAACTCTGTGACATGAATTTACACATCACAAAGAGGTTTTGAAGAATGTTTCCTTCTAGTTTTTATATGAGAATAAAATCTTTTCTACCATTGGCTTCAATGTGCTGCCAAATATCCCTACCCAGACACTACAAAAACATTGATGTCAAAGTGCTACCTCAACAGAAACGTTTACCTCTATGTGTTGAATGCAAACATCACAAAGCAGTTTCTCTGAAAGCTTCTCTCCAGTTGTTATCTGATGAATTTTCTTATTTCACCTTAGGAAACTATGCGCTCCCAAATATCCCTCTGCAGATTCCACAAAAACAGTGTTAAGGAACTGCACCACGAAAAGAATGATGTGACTCTGTGAGATAAATTGCCCCATCACAAAGCAGTTTCTCAAGAAGCTTCTTTCTAGTTTTATCTGAGTATATTTCCTTTTCCACTGTTGGCTTCAATGTGCTCCCAAATATCCCTTCTCAGGCACCACAAAAACATTGGTGTCAAAGTGGTCCCTCAACAGAAACGTTTAGCTCTATGAGATGAATGCCCACATCACAAAGAGTTTCTCAGAAAGCTTCTCAACATTGGTCTCTATGCACTCCCGAATATCCCTTTGCAGATTTCACAAAAATAGTTTTACCAAACTACTCAATGAAAGCAAAATTGAAACTCTGTGAGATGAATTCACTCATCACAACGCAGTTTCTCAGGAAGCTTCTTTCTAGTTTAAATCTAACGATATTTCCTTTTTCACCATAGGCTTCAATGTATTCCAAAATATCTCCTCTCAGATACCACAAAAATAGTGATGCTGAACTACTCAATCAACAAAAAGGTTAAACTCTATGATACGAATACACCCATCAGAAAACAGTTTCTTGAAAAGCTTCTCTCCAGTTTTTATCTGAAGTTATTTCCTTTTTCACTGTTGACCTCCAGGAGTTCCCTAATATCCCTTTGCAGATTCCATAAAAACCGTGTTACCGAACTGCTCCCTGAAAGAAATGTGTGACTCTGTGAGATGAATTTCTTTCCAGTTTTTATCTGAAGTTATTTCCTTTTTCACCATACGCCTCTAGGAGCTTCCAAATATCCCATTGCAAATTCCAAAAAAAAAAAAAAAAAACAGTGCTACCAAACTGCTCCATGAAAGGAATCATGTAACTCTGTGAGGTGAATTCACAAATCACAAAGCAGTTTGTCAGAAAGCTTCTTTCTAGTTTTTGTTTGAGGATATTTCCTTTGTCATCCTAAGCTTCATTGTGCTCCAAAATATCCCATTGTGGATTCCAAGAAAACAGTGTTAGCAAATTAATCAATGAAAAGTACAATGTAACACTGTGAGATGAATTCACACGTCACAATGCAGTTTCTCAGAAATCTTTTGTTTTTTATCTGAGGATATTTCCTTTGTCACCACAGGCTTCAAAGGGCTCCGAAATATCCTTTTGCAGATTCCACGAAACCATTGTTAGCAAACTGCTCAATGTAAAGAATGGTGTTACTCTGTGAGATGATTTCACACATCACAAAGCAGTTTCTCAGAAAACTTCTTTCTAGTTCTTTTCCGAGGATGTTCCCTTTTTCACTATGTGCCTCAATTCGCTCCCAAATATCCCTTTGCAGATTCCACGAAAACAGTGTTAGCAAACTTCTCCATGAAAACAAAGGTGTAACTCTGTGAGATGAATTCTCACATCACAAGCACTTTCTCAGAAAGCTTCTTTCTAGTTTTTATCTGAAGATATTTTGTTTGTTACCATAGGCTTAAATGTGTTCCCAAATATGCCTCCTCAGATTTTCCAAAAACAGTGCTACCAAACTGCTCCATGAAAAGAATCATGTAACTCTGTGAGATGAATTAACATATCACAAAGCGGTTTCTCAGAAAGCTTCTTTCTAATTTTTATCTGAGGATATTTACTTTTCCACCATAGACTTCAATGCGATCCAAATTATCCCTATTCAGACACCACAAAAACAGTGATGCCAAGTGCTCCCTCAAGAAAAACTTTTAGCTCTATGAGATGAATGCACACATCACACAGAAGTTCCTCCAAAAGCTTCTCTCCAGTTATTACCTGAAGAATTTTCTTTTTTCACCATAGGCTTCTATGCACTCCCAAATACCCCTCTGCAGATTCGAAAAAAACAGTGCTAACAAATTGCTCCAGGAAAAGAATGATTTAACTCTGTGAGATAAATTGACCCATCATGAAGCAGTTTCTCAGGAAGCTTCTTTCTAGTTTTTATCTGAGGACATTTCCTTTTCCACCATAGGCTTCAATGTGCTCCCAAATATCCCTTCTCAGACACCACATAAACAGTGATGCCAAAGTGCTCCCTCAACAGAAACGTTTAGATCTATGACATAAATGCCCAAATCACAAAGGAGTTACTCAGAAGCTTCTCTTCCGTTATTACCTGAAGATATTTCCTTTTTTGCCATTGGACTCTATGCGATCCCAAATATCCCTTTGCAGATTCCACAAAAACAGTGTTATTAAACTGCTCGATGAAAAGAAAGGTGTAAATCTGTGAGATGAGTTAGCCCTCACAAAGCAGTTTCTCAGAAAGCTCCTTTCTAGTTTAAATCTGAGGATAATTCCTTTTTCACCATAGGCTTCAATGTGTTCACAAATATCTCCTCTCAGATACCGCAAAACAGTAATGCTGAATGGCTAGGTAAACAAAAAAAATTTAACTCTGAGATGAATACACACATCACAAAATCGTTTCTTGAAAATCTCTCCAGTTTTTATCACAAGTTATTTCCTTTTTCACTGTAGGCTTCTAGGAGCTCCCGAATATCCCTTTGCAGACTCCAAAAAAACAGTGCTACCAAACTGCTTCCTAGAGAGAATTGTGTAACTCTGTGAGGTGAATTCATAAATCACAAAGCAGTTTGTCAGAAAGCTTCTTTCTAGTTTTTGTTTGAGAATATTTGCTTTGTCACCTTAAACTTCAAAGTGCTCCAAAATATCCCATTGCAGATTCCAAGGAAAGTGTGTTAGCAAACTGCTCAATGAAAAGAACAGTGTAACACTGTGAGATGAATTCACACATCACAAAGCAGCTTCTCAGAAAGCTTCTTTCTGGTTTTTACCTGAGGATATTTCATTTTTCATTATAGGTCTCAATGTGCTCCGAAATATACCTTTGCATATTCCACGAAAAGAGAGGTAGCAAACTGATCCATGAAAAGAAGGTGTAACTCTGTGAGATGAAAAAACACATCACAAAGAACTTTCTCAGAAAGCTTCTCTCTAGTTTTTATATGAGGATATTGCCTTTGTCACCATAGGCTTCAATGCAATCCAAAATATCCCTTCTGGGATTCCCCAAAAACAGTGCTACCAAACTGATCCATGAAAAGAATCGTGTAACAGTGTGAGATGAATTAACTCATCACAAATCAGTTTCGAGGAAAGCTTCTTTCTTGTTTTTTATATAAGGATAGTTCCTTTTTTCACCATAGGCTTCAATGTGGTCCAAACAATCCCTTCTCAGACACCACAGAAACAGTGATGCCAAGTGCTTCCTCAACAGAAATGTTTAGCTCTATGAGATGATTGCACACATCATGAAGGACTTTCTCTGAAAGTGTCTCTCCAGTTTTTACCTGAAATAAATTTTTTTTCACCTTAGGCCTCTATGCACACCCAATTATCCCTCTGCAGATTCCACAAAAACAGTGCTTATTAACAGCACAATGAAAAGAATGATGTAACTCTGTGAGATAAATTGAACCATCACAAAGCAGTTTCTCAGGAAGCTTCTTTCTAGTTTTTACTTGAGGATATTTCCTTTTCCACCATAGGCTTCAATGCACTTCCAAATATCTATTCCCAAACACCACAAAAGCAGTGATGCCAAAGTGCTCCCTCAACAGAAACATTTAGCTCTATGAGATGAATGCATGCATCAGAAATACTTTTTCAGAAATCTTCTCTCCAGTTTTCACCTGAAGAATTTACTTTTTTCAACTGAGGCCTCTATGCGCTCCCAAATATTCCTCTGCTGATTCCACAAACACAGTACTACCAAACTTCACATTGAAAAGAAAGGTTTAACTCTGTGAGATAAATTTATCCTTCACAACGTTGTTTCTCAGGAAGCTTATTTCTAGTTTTTTTCTGAGGATATAACTTTGTCAGCATAGGCTTGAATGCGATCCAAAATATCTGTTCTCAGATTCCACGGAAGCAGTGCTAACAAACTGCTCCATGAAAAGAAATTGTAATTCTGTGAGATGAACTCACAGGTTAGAAAGCCTTTCCTCAGAAAGTTTCTTTCTAGTTTTTATCTGAGGATATTTGCTTTTCCACCATAGTCTTCAATGGGTTCCCAAATATCCTTTCTCAGACACCACAAAAACAGTGAAGCCAAAGTGCTCTCTCAACAGAAACGTTTAGCTGTATGAGATTAATGCACACATCATAATGAAGTTTCTCAGAAAACTTCTCTCCAGTTGTTACCTGAAGAATTTTCCTTTTTCACCTTAGGCCTCTATATGCTCCCAAATATCCCTCTGCAGATTCCACAAAAACAGTGCTACCAAACTGCTCAATGAAAGGAAGGGTGTAACTCTGTGAGATGAATTCACTCATCACAAAGCAGTTTCTCTGAAAGCTTTTTAGTTCAAATCTGAGGATATTTCTTTTTCCACCATAGGCTTCAATGTGCTCCCAAATATATCCTCAGATGCCACAAAAACAGTGATGCCGAACTGCTCAATCAAGAGAAATGCTGAACTCTATGAGATGAATAAATACATGAAAAACGATATCTCAAAAATCTTCTCTCCAGTTTTTATCTGATGTTATTTCCTTTTTCACCATAGGCCTCTAGGAGCTCCCGAATATCCCTTTGCAGATTCCATAAAAACAGTGCTACCAAACTGCTCCATGTAAAGAATCCTGTAACTCTGTGAGATGAATTCCCAAATAACAAAGCGGTTTTTCAGAACACTTCTTTATAGTTTTTGTCTGAGTATATTTTCTTTGTCACCCTAAACTTGAATGTGCTCCAAAATATCCCATTGCAGATTCCAAGAAAACAGTGTTAGGAAACTGCTCAATGAAAAGAACAGTGTAACTCTGTGAGATGAATTCACCCATCACAAAGCAGTTTCTCAGAAAGCTTCTTTTTGGTTTTTATCTGAGAATATTTTCTTTGTCACCATAGACTTCAATTTGCTCCAAAATATACTATTGAATATCTCATGAAAACCTTGTTAGTAAACTGCTCAATGCAAAGAACAGTGTAACTCTGTGAGATGAATTCACACATCACAAAGCAGTTTCTCTGAAAGCTTCTTTCTAGTTTTTATATGAGGATATTTCCTTTGTCACACTAAGCTTCAATGCACTCCATAATATCCTGTTACAGATTCCAAGAAAACAGTGTTAGCAAACTGCTCAATGAAAAGAACAGTGTAACTCTCTGAGATGAATTCACCCATCACAAAGCAGTTTGTCAGAAAGCTTCTTTTTGGTTTTTATCTGAAGGTATTTCCTTTGTCACCATAGGCTTCAATGTACTCCCAAATATCCTTTTACAGATCTCTCAAAAGCATTGTTATCAAACTGCTCAGTGAAAACACCAGTGTACCTTGTGAGATGAATTCACCCATCCAAAGTAGCTTCTCTGAATGCTTCTGTCTAGTTTAAATATGAGATTATTTCCCTTGTCACCCTAGGCTTCAATGTGCTCCCAAATAACTCCTCTCAGATACCACAAACACAGTGATGCCAAAATTTTCAATCAACAAAAACCTTATACTCTGAGATGAACATAGACATCATACAACCATTTCTCGAAACGCTTCTCCGAAGTTTTAATTTGAAGTTATTTCTTTTTTTTTTTTTTCCAGATTGCTTTTATTCAAATAACTCATTGAGAAAATTGTTGCCCAAAATTTACAATGACTTCATAGATTTCACCTGTGCCACCACTGTAGCTAAAAAATATATATTTGAGATACCCAACAGATTAAAGAAACAAATTGATGTTTTGAAACCAGTGATTGAATAAAATGACAATCTATGGAATTATATTTTAGATTGCTATATATTTAAGATAGCTGTACCTTGTAGAATTGTGAGTGCAGTAAAATGGAATGCCTCAGAGATTCTTTAGTATTTATAAAGCCTTTATTAAAAAGTCTTTAAGTATTTATCTTTAAACTTAAAGTTTTTTCAAATGGATAATAATAGTGAGAGAAAATGATTTTCACCTTAATTTTGACAAACATCAGAAAAAACTTATGTTTGATTAATATTATTTGAAATTTCAATGACTAAGTTATAAACTAATTAGAAGAATGACCATGTTAACTTAAAAATGATTTAATTTTATCAGAAACATATTTTCATGTTTTAATATATTAATTGCCTAGCCATGGATATTTTTATTTTAAAGAAATTAATGAAGGAAGGCATATATTACTCTGAGAGCATCACTTATTAAATATTTCATTTCAACTAATTATTAAATAAATGTAAAAGTTTATGTTTATCGTCTTAAAGCTAAGAAGTCTTTTTATTTTTAAGGCGTGAAAGTCAGTCTCAATGGTATGGATTTAGAAAGTGATTTAAGAGAACTTTGACCTTTGGAAGTGTTTTCCATATTGACTGTAATTTAATAATATTGCTGAACTATAAAAGTAAATGACTATGAAGTCTCACCTTAGGAATACAGTGTTTGGGTGCTCATACTTTCTGTAAATCAATCTAATAGATTTACATGACATTAAGTCTTCAACTTCAAACAGTATTTGCATGTGATCCAAATAAAGAGTTTAAAAACACAATTAAGTTAACTCATTGGATGCTATGATTCTGATTGCCCATTCCCTTATATTTCAGAATGTAAGTATTTTAAATTTGAACACTTAAAATTTTTTTTATGTGGATATATCTGAAAATGTACTAAGTAGACTCTTTAGGTGGCATTTTAAACAAAAGCAGAGAGTCAAATGTGTGATAAAAAAAATTGTGAGAATTTTCTAATGCCATGTTACAAAATCTTTTCTGGAGTGTTTTACTCATGAATTGTATCTGCATAATTAACAAAAAATAAGTTTCAATTGTTTAAAAATATATATTTGCCCATTTTACTCATAAATTTTTTTTTTTTTTTAAATTTATTTATTATTATTATACTGTAAGTTGTAGGGTACATGTGCATAACGTGCAGGTTTGTTACATATGTATACTTGTGCCATGTTGGTCTGCTGCACCCATCAACTCGTCATTTACATCAGGTATAACTCCCAATGCAATCCCTCCCCGCGCCCCCCTCCCCATGATAGGCCCCGGTGTGTGATGTTCCCCTTCCCGAGTCCAAGTGATCTCATTGTTCAGTTCCCACCTATGAGTGAGAACATGCGGTGTTTGGTTTTCTGTTCTTGTGATAGTTTGCTAAGAATGATGGATTCCAGCTGCATCCATGTCCCTACAAAGGACACAAACTCATCCTTTTTTATGGCTGCATAGTATTCCATGGTGTATATATGCCACATTTTCTTAATCCAATCTGTCACTGATGGACATTTGGGTTGATTCCAAGTCTTTGCTATTGTGAATAGTGCTGCAATAAACATACGTGTGCATGTGTCTTTATAGCAGCATAATTTATAATCCTTTGGGTATATACCCAGTAATGGGATGGCTGGGTCATATGGTACATCTAGTTCTAGATCCTTGAGGAATCGCCATACTGTTTTCCATAATGGTTGAACTAGTTTACAATCCCACCAACAGTGTAAAAGTGTTCCTATTTCTCCACATCCTCTCCAGCACCTGTTGTTTCCTGACTTTTGAATGATCGCCATTCTAACTGGTGTGAGATGGTATCTCATTGTGGTTTTGATTTGCATTTCTCTGATGGCCAGTGATGATGAGCATTTTTTCATGTGCCTGTTGGCTGTATGAATGTCTTCTTTTGAGAAATGTCTGTTCATATCCTTTGCCCACTTTTTGATGGGGTTGTTTGTTTTTTTCTTGTAAATTTGTTGGAGTTCTTTGTAGGTTCTGGATATTAGCCCTTTGTCAGATGAGTAGATTGCAAAAATTTTCTCCCATTCTGTAGGTTGCCTGTTCACTCTGATGGTAGTTTCTTTTGCTGTGCAGAAGCTCTTTAGTTTAAT